>NC_056746.1:687461966-687516966 GCF_019279795.1 Protopterus annectens
ACTGTCTGCCTTTAAAAAGGATGACCTGGATATTCATAAATTCACTCCTTTGTATGACTGGCTTGGCCCTCCTTGAAAAGGGGGGAAAGTTTTAAGGATGGGTACTGGCAAAGTGAAAATGTCCTTGCAGCTCAGTTGACTTGCAACTCCCATTAACCTATGACATGATTAATTCACATCTGTGTATGTTGTATGTTAATTCTTCTAAAATTGCTGCAGTCATCCTTGACTATGTGTTGTGTGTTTGATCTTGGACATACTGGATTAAAAAATGGGTGCCAGCAGAGGTGAAAATGTTCCTATTCAACTTGATGAGGAACTAACTACGTTTGTTTCTGGCTTGACAGTGATATTCACTTCATTGAATGAGAGATTTAGATGTTGAGCTGTTTGAGATGTCTTAGCCATTTCATTGTATGCATTTATTTGAGTGTGTCAACCAGTGTGATCTATTCATGCATTCATCACAAAGTAAACAATTTAGGCATTGCCTAGGTGCATCCTTTGGAGAGACAAGGCTTGGCTTAATTGTTTGGAAGTGGGTACGCTGTTGTGCCACTTTCGACATAATTCAGCTCAGTTTGGAGCTTACAGTCAGGATGGAAGGTTGGACAACAGGTTAGTGCAGCTTTTTTTTGTAAATTGCTACTTTAAACATGTTACTGTTTGTGGCTGGTGATAGCAGAATTATAGATGATGACTATCATTATTTGCTATAGGTGACTTGAATTTTGCAGTAAGTTTTAGAGATAATGGCTATATTCTGTTGTCTAAACTGTATGCAGAGTTTCTGCAAGTCAATTGGAGAAGCAGTCAGCTTTGTAGGTGATGGCTCCTAGAAGAATTAACTAGACTTGTTTAGACTACACGTGGACATAACAGATAAGAGAACATTTCTGTTTGAGAGATTCTTATTTAAACTGAATTATTGATGATATCTCATGTTTGGTGCAATTACTGGAGATTTTAAGTAGAACGTATATATTTGGTGCACTTGTTTCCATGTTGTATGGTGTCTATACTGTAATGTTTTGTATTACAGATTTATTTTTTTAGAGGTTGCTAGTTTCACTGCACTCTGTGCAGTTCTTTTGGGTGTGTGTGTGTGTGTGTGTGTGTGTGTGTGTGTGTGTGTGTGTGTGTGTGTGTGTGTGTGTGTGTGTGTGTGTGTGTGTGTGTGTGTGTGTGTGTTATATACTGTGGTAACTGGCTATTTTTTCCATGACTGGTTGGGAGTCTGGGTTTATAGAGGGTGTACCATGTTGTTTTGCTTTGCTGTGCAGGACTTTAGCTCAAGTGAGAGCATGTGGTCATTGTTGAAGGTTCTTGTGTGTCTTATTAGTTAGATATTCCTTTACACTATTAATTGTGTTTTTTCTTTTGTGGATAGTGACAAAATGTTTAGAACTACTTTTCTTGAGGGGTTGCGAAACCTGAGTTCTGATTTCACCTCCCAGTACTATATGTGGTAGTAATTATGGCCATGTTTTATTGCTTACATACTGGGTAGGTTTTCCTGCTGTCTCAGTTGAAACAGTGGTTTGCTTCACACAACAACATGGCTCTAGTAAGACATTGTGGTACATGCTTACAAGCCTACTGAAGGATGCTACAGGTTAGTGGGAGATATTGTAGTGTACTGGCTCACTGGCAGTTTCATGCAGGAGTGGGCATGGCCATGGTGATTGACAAGCCTAATTTCTGGGAAGTGGTATGGAAATGAGGCATGATTGGCATGCCATGTATATTAGCCCTTGACACCATGCATTTAATGAATGTAGATGAGCAGCTCACTGCTGTACGTTCCTGTGATAGTTTAATTATCAGGACCTTGTTTGTTTTGAAATGTGATTTCCACGGCTTTTCTTTTAAATATAAACTACTACAAGCAATCCTAAACTGTCTTTTTAACCATACAAGTAATCCCAGTGAATATTAACAAGTACTTTTTCCCTTTCCTTTTGCTGGGGGAGCACCCCTGCATCCCCCCTGTAGTCAGTTCATAAGGGGGTGGAGGGGGGGCTTACCCCCTGTAAAAGCAAAGGGAAAAAATAAATGTTTATATTCACTAGGAAGACTTGCATGGTTGATGTAATAAGGTGGTTATAACTGTGATTGTGAAGTATCAGGCTTTGTTGTACTGTTCTGGCTCACCCAATTCCTCATGCATATGCTTCCTCATCAAAATGTATATTCATGCCAATAAAGCCACTTCTATTTTGGGTATTCAGAAGTACTGCAAGACATCAACCAGTTGGGGCAGGGTTAGGGCGGCACTTGCTGCTGTGCATCTGGTGAGCCTGTATAGTAAAACATCGCCGGTTAGTGTACATTGTGTCCCATCAAATGATCAAGATTTCTTTTTCTTTTGAATAGGGTCAGGGATCAAGTTTGCTTTACGTAGATGGGGAGCTTATTCCATAACACGGAGACCCTTTGCAACACACAGCAGTCTCTCCAGCATGTTGTAGGAAGAAATCAGTATAAATAAAGTATTAACTGTATTTTTGTGCCATGTTTTGTGCATCAGTAATTGGTTCATAGGTTTATACTGGGCTAACAACCATCAGGGTCTTTACATGTCTAGCTATGCAACCCTACTCAATTTTATTTTCTAGTTCCTCGGGCACCTGTATGGTGGACTACATTAGTAAAGAGATAGCTAAGGGTTGTGTGTGTGTGTGGGGGTGTTTTAGTTGGAGATTAATTTACTACTACTGACCTCTGTCCATCACAGACATGTGGACCAAACTTGGGAGGGGGGATGTGCACTTGTGTCCCATCCAACAATCAAGGTTTATTTTTCTTTTGAATAGGGTCAGGGATGAACTTTGGTTCCCGCAGATGGGGAGCTTATTGCACAGCACGGAGACCCTTTGAGACACATAGCAGTCTCTCCAGCATGTTCTATTTATGTCACAGGCAAAGTTCAGGTCTTTATATCTACTGTTTCTGATGCTGTTTGTTTTGCAAATGTGCAAGAGATAATCACAGCTCGATCTGAGGATGCCTCAGTAACCTATAGGAGACTGAGTACAGGTATATGGCCTTAAGGTGATCTGTGTAGGACAGGGTATTTGGGTATTCATACCCTAGATTCTTTGGGTGAGGAACCTTTGAGTGCATTCTAACTGCTGCAAGTGCCTGGTTAGGTATATGTCAAAGGGGGCACTGTACTCAATACTGGGTCTGATTAGGGCTGAGTGCAATAGTACTGTAACTTTCCAGGACTTGGATCCATACTTTGCTTCTGAGTTGGGTGGTGTAGAAGGGTTTTCTTACTATCTTGTCTATGTGTTGATCAAAAAACAAATGACTGCTTATGTATGTATATTCTCAGATCCTTATCTATCGAGTCAACTCTTAGTGGTGTAGTTTTATGTATGGTTCATAGGTTCATAGATGTTTACTAGGCTAATGACCACAAGGTCCTTTTTAAGCCTAGACCAGCATCCCAAATCTCTGACAAGTTCTTATATCCTTATTAAGTGTAAGCAGGAGCCTGGGAGATGAAACATTTACAGGCAGGGGTCTGGAGGATGAACAGTTTACAGACTGCCTGTGTCTATTATAGATATAAATGCCAAGCTGGGGATGAATTTCCTGCTCCCCATCCAATTGTCCAAGTTACACTTCAATTGGGTTAGGGAGCAGCTCTGCTTCACATGGATGCGGAGTCTGTTCCAACGATAGGGTAGTCTCTGGGATACATACTTGTCTCTCCAGCAGGTCTTATTTATATCACAGACAAGGTTTAAGTCTTTAGAACTGGTAATTCTGGTGCTGTTTGTTTGGCTGATATGCAGGAGTTCAACCAGAGTGGGGTCTGACAATGCCCTGTATGCTAGGCATAGATGTCCCCTCAACAGCCTGTAGAAGACAATACAGGGATAGGGCCTTGAGATGGTCTGCATAGGACATTTTACTTATGCCCTGTATTCTTTTAGTGAGGCACCTCTGTGGATGTTCCATTTGTTGGATATGCCTGGTTAGGTGCATACCAAGGGGGGAATTATACTCAATGATAGGTCTGATGAATGACGAATGCAGTGGAACAATAACTTCCCTGGACCTAGATGCCATACGTTTGTTTATAAGCTGTGCAACATAAAATGATTTTGTCACTACTGTAGAGATGTGATGGTCAAAGGCTAGAATGCTATCTGTGTATGTCCCTAAGTCCCTGACTACTGGGTTAACTCTAAGGGGTGTGTTGTCAACAAGATACTTACCAGGGGTGGATGACTGCCTGAAGGATACTATTATGCACTTCTTGGCATTTAGTTTTAGTTCATGGCTCTGACATCAGTTTGTCTGTGTCAGCCCTTCCTGGAGGACATTTGTGTCAGTGTGGGATTCAGTGATAGCTCCTAATTTGCAATCATCTGCAAATGTAGTCAGCCAGAGACCACTGACATTGGGTTTTACTTCAGAGAAGTAAATGCCAAACGAGGAGTGGTCCAAGGACTGATCCTTGAGAGACTCCACTTGTGACTGGCCTCTTTGTAGAGGTGGACTCCCCAATTTTAACTTCCTGGGTCCTGTCTGTGAGTCAGTTGGCTATCCATCTGGTGACATACGGGTTTGTACCTAATTTTTTGAGTTTGTCAACAATGCTAGAGTGGGGTATTGTATCACATGCCTTGGCCAGGTCAAGGTAGGCAGTGTGAACCATTTTGCCATCATTCATTGCTTTCGTGACCTTCTCAATGAAGTTCACCAGGTTGAGTAGGATTACTTGCCCTTGATGCAACCAAACTGAATTGGGTCCAGTGACTGGATGTTTACTATATCGTTATCAATCATTTCCATGATAATTCTGTCCATGGCTTTGCATACGACTAGTGAGATGTATGAGTCTGTAGATGGCCAACCTTTGCACTGTTGTTGCTCAAGTTCTTTTATATCATATTCTTGGCCCAAACTGATGTTTTCTTGGTGCTGGAGTTTTCCTGCTTTAAAGGTTGCTTTTGCACATTTATCAATACCAAATTACATTCTTATATCATCTGAAAAAGTTTTGACTACTTGCAGTTGTGCTTTTAGTTCCTCATCTGATGAGATATACAGTTTTAAATTATTGACAAAGAGATGTGATGTCTTTACACTTTGTTTTTTTCTATAAGCCAAATTATAGCCATGGCCTAATCTGTTAAGTAGACAGCTTAAAGGGTTAAGGGCAAGACAGAATTGCAGCGGTGACAGGGAGTCACCCTGGAATATCCCCCTTTGAAATTTTATTCCTGGAATAATAATTTGTCCTTTATCATGGCTTAATTGCAAAGTGGTTTGACACTGTTTCATGATCGCTGTAATGTAATTGATCAGTGTAGGGTGTAGAGTGTACATTTTTAAGCAGTCTTTTATCCATGAATGTGGGATGCTATCAAATGCTTTTTTGTATTCAGTCCATACCATACTTAGATTCTTCCCCTTTTTATAGTTGTCCTTTATGACTTTATTTATCAACAGATGATTCTTTGTTCTCTATGACTTTTATTACCCTTTTGTTCTATTGCCATGATTGAATTTTCTTCTAAATGACTATAAACTCTGTCAGCATCAATTCCGGTATATAGTTTATACATCACCAGAAGGTAAGGTATTAGCCTATAATTTTTAGGATAGCTTGCAGGTTCATTCCTAAGTAGGAACATTGTTTTTCTTGTTGTTGACCAGGTTGGTGTCTGTTCAGGGTGCATGTATAAATAGTTCTTACTCACTGGTAAATCTTCATGCAAAGATGTTAATACTTTTAGCCAGTAGCTAGGTACTGCATCTGAGCATGGGATATTCCAATTGGAGGCTTTTCTTAACTTTATTTCAATCTCTCTGACTGTTACCTCATCCTATTTCATATCCTATACCTTTGAACTTCTTATTTTTTCATTTACTTCTATCCATTGAGCATCTTTGTTATGTTCCACAGGGTCTTCATAAATGTTGTTGTATCTTTCGGCTTTTCCCGGTTAGGGGTCGCCACAGCGGAACTCCGGTCCACTAATGATTGGCAGTAGATTTTTACATACCGAGTTGCCAGCCCTGACACACAACCTTCAACGAAGGTACGCCTATTTACGCATGTCTCCACACAGAAGACACTCTAGCTGAGAATCGAACAGGACAACGTCATACTGTGAGGCGACAACGCTACCGCAGCACCATAAATATTTTTCCAAAATGTATCTATTTCTTCTTTTTTGGGTGGTCTTTCAATTCCTTTTGCCTTGTTTCCCAGTTCTCTATAGAACTTTTTGGGGTCATCAATAAATTGCTTATTTTGTACTTTTCCTTTATATTTGTGTATCTTCTAAGTTTTTCTGCCCATGCTGAGACTTTGAGTTTATTATTTGCAATAGTGCAAGATAGATCCTGATCCGTTATAATACTGTGCATTCCTTTTATCACACCTATCTTTCTGAGTATTTTTGTTGATCTGTTCCCTCTTCTCTACTCTTCAAACAGTGACACTTCTTGTCTTAATTGCTTTATAGTTTTTTCTATTCAATACTTCCATGATGGTAATCGATTTCTTCCCTTCCTTTCCCTCACTACCATGTGTTCTTGTGATAGAATTCTGTTATTAATTTGCTGCACAGTGATATATTCTATTTACTTCTGTTATATTGCATGGATATCTATGGTCAGTCCTAATTACGGTGTTCATTTGTTTTGTCAGACTTCTGACTTTTTGGGTTTTATTGACCTGCAATCTAATTCTTCCATTGATCTTAAAATTTATATTTTTATTAAGTCAAGCAACTCTTCTCTTAGCTTGCTTTCTTCTAAACTGAGGGCACATTTTTTTTGTTTTCCATTTCCTGCTGGCATTCTATAGAAAGTTCTATAGCATCTTCCTGTGGCACATTCTCTTCAGTTTCATACTGTGCCATCCATTGCTGTGTCATATGGCAACTCACTGGCCTATCACTCTTCAACATTGACTGCATCAGAGTTGCCACAGTTTCCTGTTACTTCCCTTGCATCTAGCTTCAATTGAACATACTGGTTTCCTGCGGAAGACTCCAAAATATCGTCATATGACAACTGCCCAGTAGCTTCCTGTTCCACTGGTTTCTCTTTAATTTGGATGTGTGTTGCTCTGTCCTGCTGTAGTACTTTCTGAGTTTGTTTTTTCTATACTGAATCCTTCACTTCGCAGGTACTCCATAACCTCAGTTTCTATTTCTTTAGCTTCTCCATTACTAATCTCCTTTTCCACTTTTCCTCTTTGTCTTCTTATTTTTTGTATTGTAAAGTTTTTCATGTCTGGATTCCTTTGCCTGTATTTCTCTTCAACTGTCTTTGGTGCTGCTCTTTTTGGTTTCTCCTTTGGATAAATATTATACCATAGTAAATCTTTTTCTTTCCCATGTCCATATTTCTTCTTCAGATGTCTCCTCATCTTCCTGTTTCTCCTTACTTTGGGGACTCGTTCCATAATGCTGTGATGCAACCTATGTTAGACCTTCTACACCAAATCCTTCACTTTGCAGGCACTCCATAACTTCAGCTTCTATTGTTTTGACTTCTACTTTACTAATCTTCTTTTCTACTTTCCCTTGTTGTGATATTTTTTTACTGTGTAATTTTCCATATCTGAATGTCTTTGTCTGTATTTCTCTTTGAATATCTTTGGGGCTGCCTTTTTTGTATTGATTAATGTGGCTTTTGGCTTTGCACAAATATTGCACCATATCATATCTCACTTTCTTTCTCATGTCTATATTTCCTTTTTATACTTTTCAAAAATCTCTAGGTTTTGTCTATATTTCTGCACTTCCTCAGATGCTTCTTTTTCCAAACAGATAAACATTTCTTGGTTTAGATCATGTTTTTCACAAATATGTTGTATTAATGAATGCAAATTTGTATTTGAGACTTCTGACAGTTTTTCTTGTGGAAGTATTTTTCTTTCCTCTAATTTTTCTCTTAATCTTTTTGTATATCTTGTGCCTGGAAATTCTGGAATTTTTGCATAAAAGTAACAATACATAATTTCATTTTATCCTCAATAGTCCACTCTATCGTATTTATGGTTCTTCTTTAGCCTATCAGTTTTTCTGATTTTTGTGGACTGCTACTTCCTTCTACAACAGGGGGGCCATCCTCCCCCTGGGTCTGGCCTAGCCTCATTGTAGGAATGTTTCTGTATTTTGAGGATTCTACACCATCATTTTTTCAGTCCTGGCACCAGTGCACCAACCAGGATTGGACACTTTTTTATTCTAGGTCTTGTGCACCCAGTTATCTTTTGAAATTGTTGACCTACTTCTGTCCATGATATATGCTATTCAAAATACAGTCTATATATCAGTGTTGTCTTGGTGAGATATTGCGAAAAAACACAGTCTGTCTCGTGTAGGTACTCACCAAGACTTGAGGGTGAATTCAATTTCAGCAATACTACTCTCCTTTGCTTGCTGACTTATCATCCTTCCATTCAGACCGCTTACGAGGTCCATAATGATGTGCTGTATTATCTTGCAGATAAGGATAATGAGGCCTACTGGTCTATCTCTGTATCTCTGGCACAAAATCATTTGAGAGGCTGAACAGTACTTTGTACCAATGAAGAAACTTCCCAGCACATTTTTAGGGCCCACTGAACCAGTGTTTAAGTCTGAGAGCATTTAAAACTTCCTCAGAGTTGATCTTTTGGTATAGATATGGTGTCATATATGGGAGGGCTGGGAGTTCAAGTAAGTTTAACTTATCAGCTAATATGTTGGCTATGTCCACAGGGCTGAGTGGGTGTTTCAGCACAGTACGTTGCTTGGTATTGGTCTTAAGGTTTCCAACAGATGAAGGACCATGGGTGTTATTGTTAGCAGTTGTAGCTTTCAGTTCATACTTGGGAACAAACAAGTACAACAAAACAAAGCTCTGTTTAATTTTTTAGAACAGATTTAGAATGTGGAGGTTTCCATGTATTCCTAAGAGTGAGATTATTTTCTTTAGTTATACAGCTTATTTATACCAATGTTCCACCACATGGGTGTCCTTATAAACTTGGCACTCTACTTGTCATATTAGGACAGCTGTCTTGATGCAGTCACTGAGGTGACAATAGAAACTGTCTGAGTGCACTGCTCTTGGTTACTTGGGTACTGAAGGACAGGAGTTATTGAAACACTTCAGGTCTTCATCTCACTTCAGTATCTTAGCCTTAGAGACATACCAAAAGATAGTATGGTTTGTGGGCATTTTGTGCTTGGTCTTTACCATGAAGGTTAGTAAATAATGGTTAGATCTGACCAGTGGCTGTATGCATAGAGCACAGTGGTATTATATCTGAGATGACCAAGTCAAGTACATCTGAAGCCTTTTTAGAGCATTGCACTATTTGGTTTAATACTGACAACATTTAAGAAGCACTGTCTGTATATTTTGTAGTGAAGTATGTCTTCCTGTTTATAAATGGATAGTTTAAATTCCCCAGAATAACAGTGTTTGATTCAGTGTTGAGAGACTCTAGCTTGTTTGGATATGCCTTTGGTAGTCGGTATCAAAGAAATGGAGTTTGTAATTGGGTATGATATGGAAAAGGATCGTATTTATAGTTAGGAGAATGTGGAAAAGTTTAGAACCTTGCTGTCTAGATGTGATAAACTTGCAAAAGAATAAGGACACACCACCACCTGTAACAGAGATGCCCTCAATTCAGGGCTGAATGAATGGAATACATTTAATTTTACTAGGGAGTGTGTGGTATCACTGCACAGGAATCATGTTTCAGTGATGATGCAGACATCTTTCTTGGGTCTGGAAGTCTTCTAGGGAGGGCATTTTGGTGGCTTCAGGCATTGAGCATTATTAATTTTACACTGTCTTGTTTTGGTTTGGCTCCGATGGTATTTGGAGTAGACTACCGTTGCTCGAAACGGTACCCTAGAGGTAGAAAAATTGTTAATGTGTGAAAACCCTCAGGCTACAGATGCAGGCCATCCCTTGCAAAGTAGTTAGGTCTTTATTGGTCCAGAGATAGTTGACCATCTCCTTCCAGGCAAGCATATAATACCCATTTGTTAACCAGGTAGACCCACTGGATAGACAGTCCTTTTTCAGCACAGACCACAGAGCAATGTCTGGTTAAGCAACTTGCTCAAATGAGGGCTGAGGGACTAAAACCCTGTACCACAAGAACAGCAGCTCAGAGCCTTACCCTCTGCACTAGCTGTCAGTCTTAACAATATTTGATACCTTTGGAATAAAACCCAAATCTGACCAGTTATTCAAGTCCATTATATTTGGTTTAGATTGTGACAAAAGATAGGATGATGTCCAAGATTAGTTATATGTCATCCTCATATGCATAATCAAACAGCTGTACCACATGGCCCTTCATACAATTAATGTGCATCCTGTTATTCAGTTGGAATAATGGTTAAGGTCTTTACCTCCCATACATAAGGTACAAGGTTCGATCCTGACTTCCAGCCAATGCCTGTTTGGAATTTGCATGTAAACCACATGTGAAATTATAATGAGTGTTTCCATCTCAAAACTCACCAGTGAATGGAGCTGTGAGCAGCAGCACAGACTCTACATGGTGCCTATATGAGGAAGAGTTCTATAGACCAACCACTTTGGGCATCTATCCACAGTATCCTCAAGATAGGAGAATACGGATCACAGACTGCATGCTGTTGCAGGGCTAGCCACTCTATGGTGTAAAATATGGCTCTTGGTGACTCGGTGATGTTGACTAATATCACCAAAATGGGCATGGGTAGTTAACAGTGATAAGTGAGTTCAGGACTCTACCTCCTCCAACCTACACCAGGGACCCATGCTAATGGTGGGAGGGGTGTGTGTGTGCCTGCCATAAAGCCCAGCAGCCCAGGATCAATAAGCCACTGTCTGGCTGATGTCCAGTTGCCCAGCCTGGGATAACTCTGTTGAGCAAAAGCTGGATGTTAAAACCAATCAGCCTGCTAAAAATGAATTGCTACAGTCAATGTAGTTTCACTGACAGGACGGAGCTTGAAAGTGGATGACATGATGGCATGGCGGAGGCTGGACATTATGTATACAAGTTGGAGGGGCAGTGCAGCAAAGACACTTGGCTTGGGATCCAGAGTTAAGAGAAGGACAGGCTACAAATTATGTCAGAGTCATGGTGAGAGGCTGTTTTCAGAAGGTAGTGATGGATGTCATCAGAATTAGTGACAAGATTATGGGAATCAGACTCCAGTGGAATGATTGGGCAGTATTCATATTCATATAATCTTAGCTTATGCCCCATAGCAGGGTTGTGATTTGTGAGGAAAAGAGTGCATTCATCAGGACAACATGAGTTGGTCTTGATAATGAGTGACTTGAACGCACATATCAGGACAGACAGAAAAAGATATGAGGACTGCCTGGGTTCATATGAGTGAGTTAACAGGAATAAAGCAGGAGAGGTTATTCTAGACGTCTGTCTGGCGAATAGCTTGAAGGTATCCAACACATGGTTCAGAAAAAGAGACAGTCACAAGATCATATGCAAGAGTGGCCAATGTGCAACTCAGGTAGACTTCATCCTAGTAAGGAAAGCTGCCCCAGACACAGCTTACAATAAGAGAAGAAGAGGAGCCCACCCTAGAAGTAAGAATAGCACTAACAAAAATGAAGTTAGAGAAAGCAGCAGTCTTAGATGAGGTCACAGCAGACATGACAAATATGGGTGAGATAGGGGAGAAATGGCTCTTGAGGGTACCTATAGCAGTGTGGAGAGAAAGGCATACTCCAGATGACAGGAGAATAACAATACTCATGGCAGTGTGCAGGAATAAAGGGGGTGTCCACAACTGTGGGCAGTACAGAGGTATCAAACTCTTGTTACATTGCATAAAAGTTCTGGAGAGGGAGATTGATAAAATGATATGCAGAGTAGTAGAAAGTAAGATGGGAGAAAAGTAGTTCAGCTTCTGATCAGGGTGCAGCACAACTGACCTTTGTTTGCAGCTTGACAGATAGAGAAGAAACTAGATGAAGAAAGAGTCCAACTGGGCATTCCTAGACTTGGAGAAAGCATATGACAAGGTCCCAAGACAGGTGAATTGGCAGTACTGCAGTAGTTCAAAGTCTCACAAACATTGGTAGAATTAGTCCAGGCTATGTACAAGGACCCGATGGTTCCAAGTATGAACAGTGTTCAGTCTCACAGTGGGCTTCCCAGTGGGAGTAGGTATACATCAGGGTTCAGCTGTAAGCCCACTGCTGTTCATACTGGTGACAGACTAAACAGGTCAGCGGGGATAAATCAACAAAGTTGCAGTATGTGGCATTACAGGCAAACTCTAAGCAAGAACTTCAGCAAAGGATGGAGGGATGGAATACAAAACTGAAGGGACATGGGATGAAACTAAGTACAGATAAAACAGTGGTAATGTCAGTTAAGTGTAGAAATCAGAAGAAGCTAAAAACTGAGATAGAAGGGAAGACAGTGGAACTGGTTTGGGAGGGGTGGTTGAGGAGAAGTCTGAATGAAGAGGTCAAAGGTAGAATCAGAGGGGTTGCAGTCAACTGGTATAGAATGTCAGGAGTAGTGTATCACACAAGAATGCCAAAGAAATGTGATGTGTACAAACCAGTGCTGCAATCAGTACTACTGTATGCTACAGAAACCTGGGTAGTAAAGGCAGAGCAGGTGAGGAAACTGGAGGTATTGGAAATGAAGTGCCTGAGATGGGTGGTAGGATGCACACTGTGTGACAGATGAAATGAGGACATAAGAGCAGAAGCCAAAGTAGCTCCAATTGCAGAAAAGATCAGATTACGATGGTTTGGACGCATGCAGAAAAGCAGAAGAAAATCTTGTGAGGAAGAATTGGGACAGACAAGAAGAAGGTAAGAGGAATTGAGGACATCCAGTAAAGAGGTGGATGGATTGTGTGAAAGAAGATCTGCGATAGTCAGGCATGAATGTTAAATAATGCAAGAGTGTGGCACTGAATCGAGAGAGTTGGCAACAGTTAACATGATACTCTGACCCCATGCAGATAAAATGGGAAAAGGGGGGCTGATAATGATGAAAACAGAAAGGGACATTGTAATTTACTTAACCTCAAAAGCTAGAACAAAGAGGGAATAGGAGTCACAACTATCTACTGATGCCACTGACCAGTCCAGACAAAAAGGGAAATTATAGAAAAGTTGTTGGTGTATGGAAAATGCTACACAAGGGGTTGGTTGTCTGTATCTAGAGTGGTACTTTACAGAATACATGAGATAATGATGCAAATGAGAAGGAATATCAACAGTGAATTGCAATTCCATCAGAATGGAATACTAAAAACAAGTGTTGTTTTCTACTGCCACAGACATACAATTTAAAATAAAATGATATGACAAAGGAGGTGTATGGCAAATGAGAAAAAAGACAGGTCTGCAAAATAGAAATCACTTGGGGAAAAATGTTCAAGCAGTAAGCCACAAGCATGTACCCAACTCCCATTACAACATGTTATTTTTTAACGTTGTGCAGGGTGATGGGAACAATTGTGCATCTACAAACACCAGACAGTGGGATAAAGATTATGCAGCAAGTGCATTTACTTTAGTATAAATACCATAGCATGTGGTAGGGTTTGAAATGGAACATCAGACTGCAACAACTCAGCCCTCTACCTGTACACACACATGTATGTATGAAGCACATTTTCATGGTGCATAGTTCAAGCTGTTCCTGTATTCAGGCCAGAGGCCATGTTAGAACACAGACTCCATATTTACATTGTATATGACTGGCCATCCCAAGAATCTAGAGACATCGTAAAATTATTCTTAGTGATGGAATTACATATAAAGCTTTTCTTTGATTTAGGTAAAACATTAATGAAATAAAACAAATATATTTATTTTTACAAAAGAGGCAACCATGTGATATTTCTAGATATATGAAGAATTCATTAGTGGAATGTTACTGCCAATATTTAAAGCATGTAAGTTAATGTAGTGATGAAAGAGATCGGAGATATACGAATTTAATATGTTTAGCTTTTTATGATATACAATATCGTACATCTTTAGAATACCGATATATTCAGTATACAGTAAATGTTATAAAGGTAATGGTAGGTGACATAAGCATAGACATTATATTACCAGCTATCGTAAACCTACTGCTTGTATAAATTGATTAATCAAGCATCTTTATTAAGTAAAGAGGGACATCAGGGGTTTAGAAAGAGTGTAAGCCACGAAGCTTGAATGTAAGAAAAAAGCCTAATGCTTAATTTTTGTTGCTTGAACTCACTGAGAAAGAGTTAGATAGATATATATTTTAAGTAACTGTTTTTAGTTGTTTATAACATGCTGAAACATAAGTATAATATAATGTATAAGTCTTTTAATAAATTTTGGATAGTTCAGTATTGAAATGTAGATAGTTTTTATGTAGCTGCATATTTGAATGCTTGAGTACAATGAATTGCTTTTAAGAAGTCCCTCTACATTATATGCATTATAACATGTCTTTATAAATTGACACAACAAAATAGTTTTAGAAATATGGGGATGTGAATAATATATATAATTAGTCCACATGACTCTGCTTCGTATTAAGTAAGCAAAACGTATTATAAATGTACGATGGTTTATTTAAACAAAGTTAAGTAGGATTTTTATACTTCTATGTGAATAGGGTTGAATATCACTTTAAATATGTAATTGCAAGATGAGTTTGAGACCAGTGATGTTTATATAAGGACAGGAAATGTTGTTTCCAAATCTTAACGATTAGAAACCGGTATTTGTTTTATTAATATGGAATATATATTTTTTTCTTATACGTATAGTTTATGCTGGAACTGCTGCAGTGCCTTGGTAACCTCTTCGCTGTTTTACTTGGATTTATATTTTTCATATTGTTTACAAGTCAAGAGGTATTTATTCCTTTGGGAGCGTCTTCTATTTATGTACCCAACTCCCATTACAACATGTTATTTTTTAACGCTGTGCAGGATGATGGGAACAATCGTGCATCTACAAACACCAGACAGTGGGATAAAGACTATGCAGCAAGTGCCTTTACTTTTGTATAAATACCATAGCATGTGGTAGGGTTTGAAATGGAACATCAGACTGCAACAACCCAGCCCTCTACCTGTACACACACATGTATGTATGAAGCACATTTTCATGGTTCATAGTTCAAGCTGTTCCTGTATTCAGGCCAGAGGCCATGTTAGAACACAGACTCCATATTTACATTGTATATGACTGGCCAACCCAAGAATCTAGAGACATCATAAAATTATTCTTAGTGATGGAATTACATATATGAATCTTTACACCTCAAAACTTTCCCAAGGTGAGTCACTTTAAAACAAAGCAATTGCAATTTTTAATTATAAAAAGGGATTTTTACAAAATATACTATTTTAATGGATTCTGACTGCTCTCTGTATTATACTGGATCAGTCAAGGCCCAGGTTAACAACGACTGCCACCAGTACTGTTAGCCTACAGGGTGCTGGCAGAAATTGGGCTACTGTTGGCCGAAGGAGGAGAAGAGGCGGAAGACATGGCCGAAGGCAGGAGGAGAGGAGAAAGGCTAGGACTGTGGTAGTGAGGGTCTGAAACTTGAATGTTGGCAGTGTGACTGGTATAGGGAGAAAGCTAGCTGATATGATGGACAGAAGGAAGGTTGGTATATTGTGTGTGCAAGAGACCAGATGGAAGGGGAGTAAGGCTAGGTGTATCAGAGGTGGGTTCAAATTGTTTTATCATGGTGTGGATGGGAGGAGAAATAGCGTAGGAGTTATTCTGAAGGAACAATATGCTGAGAGTGTTTTGGAGGTGAAAAGAGTGTCAGATAGAGTGATGTTTATGAAGCTGGAAATTGATGGTGTAATGATGAATGTTGCTAGTGCGTATGCTCCACAAGGTGGGTGTGCAGTGGATGAGAAAGAAAAATTTTGGAGTGAATTGAATGAAGTTGTGATGACTGTACCCAAGGGTGAGAGAGTGGTGACTGGAGCAGATTTCAATGGGCATGTTGGTGAAGGGAACAGAGGGGATGAGGAAGTGATGGGTAGGTATGGTGTTAAACAAAGGAATGCAGAAGGTCATATGGTAGTGGATTTTGTAAAAAGGATGGACATGGCTGTGGTGAATACGTATTTTAACAAGAGGGAGGAGCATAGGGTGACATACAAGAGTGGGGGAAGATGCACACAGGTGGATTATATCTTATGTAGGAGGGCCAGTTTGAAGGAGATTGGAGACTGTAAAGTGGTGACTGGAGAAAGTGTCATTAGGCAGCATAGGATAGTGGTTTGTAGGATGACGCTGGTTATCAAGAAGAGGAGGAGGAGTGTGAGGGCAGCACCAAGAATCAAATGGTAGAAATTGAAAAAGGGTAAATGTGAGGTGGAGTTCAGGGATGAGTTAAGGCAGGCACTGGGTGGCAGTGAAGAGTTACCAAATAGCTGGGTAACTACAGCAGAGCTAGTAAGGGAGACGGCTAGAAAGGTGCTTGGTATCACATCTGGACAGAGGAAGGACGACAAGGAGACATGGTAGTGGAATGAGGAAGTACAGGAGAGTATACAGAGAAAGAGGTTGGCAAAGAAGAAGTGGGATTGTCAGAGAGATGAAGAAAGTAGACAGGAGTATAAGGAGATGAGGTGCATGGCAAAGAGAGAGGTGGCGAAGGCTAAGGATAAGGCATATGAAGAGTTGTATGAAAGGTTGGACACTAAGGAGGGAGAAAAAGACCTGTACCAATTGGCTAGACAGAGGGACCAAGCTCGGAAAGATGTGCAGCAGGTAAAGGTGATAAAGGATAATGAGGGAAACATACTCACAAGCAAGGAGAGTGTGTTGAGGAGATGGAAAGAGTACTTTGAGGGGTTGATGAATGAAGAGAATGAGAGAGAGAGAAGGTTGGATGATGTAGGGATAGTAAATCATGAAGTACAATGGATTAGCAAGGAGGAAGCAAGGATAGCTTTGAAGAGAATGAAGAATGGAAAGGCTGCTGGCCCAGATTACATACCTGTGGAAGCATGGAGGTGTTCAGGTGAAATGGCAGTGGGGTTTTTAACCAGATTGTTTAATGAAATCTAGGAAAGTTAGAGGATGCCTGAGGAATGGAGAAAAAGTGTTTTGGTACTGATTTTTAAGAATAAGGGTGATGTGCAGAGCTGTAGTAACTACAGAGGGAGAAAATTGATCAGTCACAGCATGAAGTTATGGGAAAGAGTAGTGGAAGTAAGGTTAAGAAGGGACGTGATGATTAGTGATCAGCATTATGGCTTCATGCCAGGAAAGAGCACTACAGATGTGATCTTTGCTCTGAGAGTGTTGATGGTGAAGAACAGAGAATGTAGGAAGGAGTTGCATTGTGTTTTTGTAGACTTAGAGAAAGCATATGACAGTGTGCCTAGAGAGGAGTTGTGGTATTGTATGAGGAAGTCAGGAGTGTCAGAAAAGTATGTAAGAGTGGTACAGGATATGTACAAGGGTAGTGTGACAGCGGTGAGGTATGCGGTGGGAGTGATGGATGCGTTTAAGGTAGAGGTGGGGTTACATCAAGGATTAGCTCTGAGTCCTTTCTTATTTGCAATGGTGATGGACAGGTTGACAGACGAGATCAGACAGGAGTCGCCATGGACTATGATGTTTGCAGATGACATTGTGATCTGTAGTGAGAGTTGGGAACAGGTGGAGGAGACCCTGGAGAGATGGAGATATGCTCTAGAGAGAAGAGGAATGAAGGTCAGCAGGACTAAGATAGAATATATGTGTGTGAATGAGAGGGAGGATAGAGGAATGGTGAGGATGCAAGGAGTAGAGGTGGCGAAGGTGGATGAGTTTAAATACTTGGGGTCAATAGTTCAGAGTAACAGTGAGTGTGGAAGAGAGGTGAAGAAGAGAGTACAGGCAGGATGGAGTGGGTGGAGAAGAGTGTCAGGAGTGATTTGTGACAGATGAGTACCTGTAAGAGTGAAAGGGAAGGTCTACAAGAGGGTAGTGAGACCAGCTATGTTATATGGGTTGGAGACAGTGGCATTGACAAAAAAGCAGGAGTTTGAGCTAGATGTGGCAGAATTAAAGATGTTAAGATTTGCACTGGGTGTGACGAGGGTGGACAGGATTAGGAATAAGTATATTAGAGGGTCAGCCCAGGTTGGAAGGTTTGGAGACAAAGCCAGAGAGGCACGATTACATTGGTTTGGACATGTGCTGAGGAGGGATGCTGAGTATATTGGGAAAAAGATGCTAAGGATGAAGCTACCAGGTAACAGGAAAAGAGGAAGGCCTAAGATAAGGTTTATGGATGTGGTGAGAGAGGACATGCAGGTGGTTGGTGTGACAGAGCAAGATGCAGAGGACAGGAAGAAGTGGAAACAGGTGATCTGCTGTGGCGATCCCTAACGGGAACAGCCGAAAGAAGATGATGACAAGGTACTAATACATCTTCACAAGCTAATCTCCTATCAAGGTCCACTACAGCAAGGAACAATGGTCTGTAATGATGATATTAACACCTTGCAAATCATTATATTTAATGTTATCTACCCTCTTCCCCCTCCCCTTACACTTGCACACTATAATTCAAGCTTGATTATACAGTAGAAATACCAGGTACCTACTTAATGTGTTCTTATTCATCTTCTTTTCACAGACTGACAAGTTGCTGTGAAAGAACCATATGCAACACCTAGCACATTGTACCACAGCAATGATATTGGTTAGAGACACTGCATTTGGCCTTGTTAGCTTTCCAGTTTATACTGTTATGATTACACATAAAAGGAAGGACCATTACTATAGTTTTATTCATTTTGCAACTGTATTAGACTGAAGCTATCATAGTTACTGTGACTGTGAGTAGCAAAGGTGATAGCTCTGTGCATGGACCCCTAAAACTGTTGTGAGTCTGTTGTCTTCTTAGGGACTGTGGATGTAGCACCTGACCTGGTAACACCAACTGATTTTGTAAAAGTAGTTCTATTGGGTGAGCTCAGTGTGGCCATGGGAATAACTGAGATAGCTTAGACTCCTGAGAGTGTGATAGAGACAAACAGCTTGTCACACCTGACCTTGAGTGGTGAAATGTTTTTGAATTTCTCTGTTAGTCCTGGATTGTCCATAACAAGCACAATGTTCAAGCACAAGGATCCTCATAAATGTATTTGCTACCAAAGCATCTTGTACCAAAGACTAACAACTGACTTTGTAGTAACATTGTTAGAATTAAGGCCATATGATGTGGACATTCATATAAATATGTCAAGACAGGTGCTGATGTATCAGCTTGAAGAATAGATCCAGGACCCTAGCAATCCATAAATAATTCAGTGCAATCACAGCTCCTTCAAGTTGAGGAGAGTCAGTTCATGTGATCTGGGAATCTAATAAGGCTGCCACCTGAGCATCTCATAAGGAAGGTATGGGAGGTAGCCCACTATAAAGGTTGTGGGGAAGAACTAGGACATATTAAGGGGTTAAATATATCAGCTTGCCTGGAATACTCAAGGATCCCAGATGATAAGCTGGAGACTGTGGCTGGCACTAGAGAAATCTGGTCTGGTGCAAGATATGAATGCTGTGGGCTGCCATAATAAGGCTCTACAACAGGTATGACAAAGGGTTTCTAACAGGAGATACCAATGAGGCAGGGGAGTTTTTGTTCTCAATAACAGCCAATGTGGATGTGATAGTCTTCGTTGTTGTTGTAGAGGAGTAACTTCTACTTCTGCCATTAGAAGGTTAGCTTGTTTATGTATAAAACTGTTTTTCACAGATAAATCAGGCTATCAGGAAGTATTTGCAAACATTACAGCTGGGGATTTCCAAACTGTATTGTTGATGTCTCCTTATAGGATCATGGAAAATTACTAAGGTATTGGCCCTGTGGCCTTTATAAGCCTATACAAGTTTACATGGTAGTCTTCTTGATCTTGTTCTCACAGTATTCTCAGTTGTACCACCCCACTTGTTGCTCACAGTCAAATCTGAGGATTTCCATGCAATATTCTCCCTGGAAATCTGCTGTCCATCCCCTAACAATTTCTGTACTTTGAAAAATTTATCTGAATCCCCTTGCTTTCTATTTACCAGTCTTATTTACAATCACCAATGGTATACCTCCCCATCAAATCTTATTGCCTACTGCTCTGAATTTTACTTCCTCTTGGATTGATGAAGCAACTGTACCCTGCAAACATAAGCATAATGCCAAGATTAAAACTAAACTCATATAGTGAAACAAACATATCAACATACTCTGCAGTTCAAAAGGTAAAGCAGCTGGGCACTCTTTATCATTATAAAAGGGATTTAAAACTGGAAAGAAAGTCTCATAAACATATACAGAAATGAAACAATGACTATCTGAGTTTCTTCACCAATCACGTACCTGAGTTGCGGAGAACAGATGTGGAGTCCTTCCATAAAATGGTCCCTCTACAGACCCTCGAAATTACAAACCTGTTAGCCTCAGTATTATTATTATTATTTGCAAGGCTATGGAATACACTATAGCTGAACTAATAAACTATAAAATAGATGAGCTTATACCACTAGATACACACCAGTTCAGCTTTGGAAAAGGCAGAGCCATGCCTTCTTAAACTGGTTGAGTTGGTCAAAAGGATTAATAAGGCCATGGAGAAGAGACGCACAACCCATGCTGCCTACCTGGCCTCCCATCAGAATAAATGTATTGCTTGCTTCTTGTGGCTTTCCAATTCTGACCTTGATAGGTCATGTAGCAGTGGTGTGTTTATTTTTTTTATTTTGTTTTTTCATGCAGCTTTTGGTCAGCTATCTCCAGGACCTGTCTGTATCCACCAGATCTACCAGTCACTCCTTTCTCATTTTCCTCCCTCAGACCTACTCCACCCATTCTCAGGGCCAATGAGGAGATTATGGATGCTGTTGTAGCATCATATTGCTTGCAGAGGAGTATTTTTCTCTTAATTTCCTGTCTTCCCTCCATTTTGCATACATTTTTAATGTCCTGTGGTACACATGCTGTGGGAGTATGCTGTACACACTCACTTCTTTGGTGTCAGGCTTGGCTTCTTGTAACCCATTACCCCCACTCTTTGCATGTAATGAGGACTGTGACCTGGCACATTTTTTTGCGACTTTGGGTTGCATATACAACTGATGCACAGAGTGAATAGCTAATGCTTGCTTGCTTGGAAGCCATGTAAATGTATTGCAGAAGAAATGTTTTTATTCATCATTTATGATCATTTGTGAATTATTGTTTATGTAATGGTTGACCCTCATTGTATTTCTGTTAGTATTTTTAGCAATACAGTCAAATTAGATATTTAAGTATTGCTTATTGGTATATTTTTGTAAATGATGCTACCATTCACCTGCTCACTGGTTTATATACAGTGGCCAACTGCAATACTTGTTGCACAGTGCGTACTGGGAAAATCCATAGTTGTATATTGCAAAGACCAGTCATAGGCTATTAGCATTTCAACCACTCTCTGTCGGTGTTGTCCAAGGGTCAAGACTTGATCCCCTTCTATTTAATATTTTCATAAATAAACATCATACTGTTACAACACTTGCCACTCATGTACAACACACATACAATTCAGACGTTATCTGCATTTCCCCATAAATAAGAAAAGTACAGTAAACCACTCAGAAATCTTTCAGACATTAAATATGGCTAAAAAATTGATAGTTTGCTACTTAATGACAAACAAAAAAACAAACAAACAAGCAAACAAACAAACAAAAACTAATGTTATTTATTCCAAAACAACATCTTAACCAGAAACACACATTTCATATTACCTCAAATAATAGCATGAAAATAGAAACCATAAACCAAAAGTCATAACAGATGTCAGCATCAAATTTGATCACCACATACTTCATTCTATCAAGAAAACTCATCAAAAACTCCTCTCCCTCTATAGGGCCAAACACTACCTGACAGATCAACCAAGGGTCACCTTAGCAGCAACGTATCTCCTTCCTTCTTTGTTATATGCTTCCCCTATTCTTACCAGTATCAATACTACATATAAACCTAAACTAACCTCATGGTACTACAAAATATCTAAACTTGCAACAAATTAACTTTATAAAACACACCACTGCTTTCTATTAAAATTATTAAACTGTCTTGAATTCAGAAACCAGTTGACATACTCACAATTATTCATTGCCCACAGCCTACTGTACTCTCCTGACAAATGTCCAGCATTACAAAATACTGTACTGAACTAGAGTCCTCTGCTCTAGCAATAAACTCTTTCTATGTAACAGTAAGACATTCAACACTGCAGGAGACTCTCTTTACTCCCATTATGTGTCAAAACTCTGGAATGAAATGCCCACAAAGTTAAAACAGATAGAAGGGGTTGGGAGGGTGGACTAATGGTTAAAGTGTTTGCCTTACAAACACAAGGTGCAGGGTTTGAGTCTCACAAGGGATAATTGGCTAGGCTTAAAATGGCTCACAAGGGCAGTTAGCCTAGTACTAATCTATGAAGAAGACTTAAATGGTTTCAAAGCTTTGCTTAAACTATGCTAAACGTGGATCTTTTCTTCCTGCTCACCATGCCAGCTTTACTTAGATTACTTTTCTCCAACTGTTACAGCAACTTTTCTTCCCAATCTTTTGTACTTTATTGCTTTTGCTCATACTGCACTAATTTCTTAAATTCTTATTCTTACTCTTTCGCTCATACCCCACCACTGACTACAATGGCTACCCTGTCCATTTATCTTCCTGCTCATTTTCATAATGTCCCCTTTCATATCTCTCTCTTATCATCAATGTGCAAGCTACATTGCTATTTGTCTGTCTGTAAATTATTAACTAACCTCAAAAACACCCCAGTTTGATCTTTTCCCTGCAGTCATCATGCTATAAATACATTAAAAGCCATCGTGGCATAAATACATTAAAATACTTTCAAATTGTCTTTATAATTAAGACCAGGAAAATTAAGTGCATCCAGTCTTAACTGCCAACGATATTCTCTCCAATCAAGTTCATCATCAGCATCAAATCTTCTATTAGCATTTTTAACATAATCCAAAACTGAAAATGCTAAATTCTCTTCTTTGAATTCAATGTCTAGAAAAAGCATTAGCCATACCATTTGTTCCAATAGAATACAAGTTTTCATAAATCATGTGAATCAGTTCTCTATCTGTTCTGCCTCAATAAAAAGAATTACAGGAAGAACAAACTGCCCCCAAAATAAATCATCATCAGTTAACCTACTGACTCTATTGGATTGCCCTTTGACTATATTACATTTAAGACTGAAAGGATAAGTGCTCATAAAATCTAAATATGAATTACTTTTACATCCTTTTTTAAAATTCTTAACTGATAAAAAATCATTTGTTTTATACAAATTCAAGTCCAAAAAAATCAATAGAATCAAAATCATAATTAAACCTAAAAGAAACTCATCTTTGTTATGTAAATGATCAATGAACTCAAGATGAAGTGACTCATCACCATCCAAATAACAAAAATATCATCAATAAAACATTTATACAAAGAAATAAAATTTCATATACCTAGATTTAAAAATGACTTCACATTCCCAGCTTCTCATAAACAGATTTGCGTAACTTGGATCCATGGTAGAACCCATTGCCACTGCACTAACTTGCCTAAAAAAAAAAAAAAAAAAATATATATATATATATATATATATATATATATATATATGTGTGTATTGGAATGAATGGCATGACTAATTATTTGGCTAGATATTCTAAAATCTGTGTTGAATTCAAAGCTGAGAACTTTGTGTTTTCAGTTTTGTATTACATTAAAAATGTTAATACAAGATTTGATGCTGATGATGAACTTGATTGGAAAGAATATCTTTGGTAGTTAAGATTAGAGACATAATTTTTCTAGTCTTAATGATAAAGAAAATGTTATAGCATATGTTAAGAGGAAGAAATTGAAGTGTTAATGTGATTGGTTGTTTTTTGTCACGTTATTTATTGAATATAATTTGTTTTATTATTCTGTCTGATGAAGTTCATTATGAATGAATGCACTTGCAGAGTTTTACGATTAAAGGTTTTTCAGTGTTACTTTATGATTATTTTATTTTTTATTCTTTTTAGTAGTGATTGCATGGTGGTTCATTTTAGCCTGTTTGTGTTTTATTTTATTATTCAGTAATTAGCAAATATATGTTAATTTCTCTTTTTTATGTATGTTCATGTAAGAAATATTTTAACATTTTGTAAATAAGTTCACATACAGATGTTTTACCCTGCAGATGTAAATGTGCATCATGTGTAACTTAAATGTGGAACTTTTCTCCCTAGGCATCCACTGAAAATGGGTTTTACTCTGTCAGACATTTGCCGGTCAACAAAGACAAATAATATAAATAAATAAATAATACTGTCATCACTGTACACATGAGACATTGTTCTACCATACGGACATACACACATTTGTTTATGAAAGAATCAGTTAATATACCTCATTTTTTCAATATAGGTTCCAGACTTACCTTGTTAATACTACAGCTACAGATGTGTCCTTGTCTCTATGTGACACTAACAAAACACAACCATTACATGGTTAAATAAAGGTTGTGCAGTTTATCAGGCATCAGTTTTAAGATTTGTTTTGTGTTTAGGCTCTTATGTTTTCACTTAGGAAGTCAGTGTGTGTGTTATCCTTTACTTCTTAGCCAGAGCCATGGCATATTGTGCATGCCTACATCTTCTGGCAACATCTGCAATTAGTGGTTCTCTTTCAGACTCCTCATCTGTATCTGCCTGAGCTGCTGACCCTGCCAGATGTTCTGAAAACTGTGATCCTGCTCCAAGTTGTCTTTGTTGAAGCTGTTTCCTAAGAATTACATTGTGCAACATGGAACAGACTGTGAGTATTTGGGCAGAGGTTGCTGGGTCATACTGCAGGGCATGTCCTGATGTGTCTAAACTCCAGAACCTTTATTTAAGCAAGCCGATTACACATTCTGTGATATTCCTTGTTTGAGCATGGGCATCGTTGCATCGTTGCCCAGTAGGGTTATGTGGGCTTCTCATGGCTGTTTTATGAGCTAAGGTTTCAATACAAAACCTGCATCCCCCACTAGATGCCCTTCTGGAATTTACCCCTAACAAACCTTGTGTAGAGCTGACATGTGGGTCATATGTGTGAGTCATGAAATTTGCCTGGGTTTCCTTCACAGAAATTGCAGATGATCCCTTGGGCATTTCAGACAACCTGACAGTTTACTGAGTGGTATCCTTTCCTCTTAATGTACCTCCTTTCCTGTTCACTTGGTGGGGATTTTATTTCTATACATGTGCAGGCTATGACCACCAAAACTTCAAGGAAGTATGCTGTTACATAAAATTCCTTTATAGTTCTTGCTGTCTCCTCTGAAATTTATGGGAAAGAGTTATGCTTATTTTCATGTTGTAGCATTCTATTTTGAAACTAATTTAATATTCGAGAAGCTGAGGCCTGTGACACCCATAATACATCTCCTGTAGGTCTCTAGTAAAAAATGTAGCTAATATTTGTAAATGTATACATACATTTGTTTCCGCTGTGATGGTTTCTTTGTGATTTCTTCGGAGCCTCAGGTGGGGGTGGTAGAGGTTGCATATTTCCTTCAGAGTTTCGCTGTTCACCTGGTACCACTCTACAGTTTCTGTGTCATGCAGTCCATGGATGGTAAGTCAAATTGGGTCTAAACACCTTTCTTGTTTTTGGCTAAGGTCTGGAAGCAGCAGCACCCTGAATTACAAATGTTGAACATACAGATTAATGATGGCAACAGCAATTCTTAACAATTTTTTACTAAGAGTAATTGTGGCTGTAATCCAAAGAATTTTGATATAACATATCAATTAAACAACATAACTATCACTCTTTTTAATCAATTAAGTAATTAACATTGTTATAAAAACACTATTTTCATCTTCTATGACACAGAATTACTCTTTCATTAATTACTAAAACATTAGAACAAGAAGGTCCAATTCACTTTTCTATTTAGTCCCCTATGGTATAGAGTACTGTACTTCAGAATTAATCTTGAATCTAGATTTTAAATTATTATCCCATCCCTAGGGGGATGATCTGTACCTAACACTAAATATTTTATCTGTTCTACATTCCCATTGTGTGCATTTTTTATATGTTGAGCAACTGTACTGCTTGGATAATCTGTTTGGTTGTGCATGGGTAATACATTTCTGATTTATTTTTAGTTAATTAGCATACATCATAGTTCATTATGCATTCATTAGTATATATATCAGCTGTGTCATGTTTTCCAGCCAGCCACATTGTGTTAGAATGCTTTCTAAATTGTGAACACCTTGCTGGCCCTCCCATTCATCTCACAAATACACTTAGCACTATGTGGTAAGAATGCATAATTTCCATCCTATACTCACTAGTATTAATATATTTTTCTCCAGATTAAACATTCCGTAGAAAATCACCAAAGAAAACTTTAAAAATGTAGGATTCCTGCCCAACTCTGCACACTCTACAATGCCTGAAAATCTTCTAGTAATGTGGCCCAGTCCTGCTACAGAAAGTGTAAGGAAGCCAGCCTCAAAGAAAGAGCAAGCATCTTGTAAAAAAGATTAGAAAATAACATTTCTGGTTTTCTTTATGAAGCGAAATTCTTAGAGAAAGCAGCCAGTTTAAGAGATCTGGTGTCTGAGATATATGGATATGACTTTTGGAGATGAGAATTGTGAAAGTTTTAGCTGACTCTTTTTGATCATATATTATGGCTTGTCTTCTTCAAGACTGCAGAACCAAAGTGGCAAGAGGTGTTACCTTATAACCAAACTAAAGGTTTACACAGTCTTAGGGGTAGAGTTTTTAGTTTAGAGTATGAGTGGCTGGCACAGCCCCCTCACATGGGAGTGCAGGGTGGCTTTGCCCTCTGTTGAATGTAATGGTCAATGCTTCTCATAGTCAGCTTTAGTTTTGTGTTATGATCATTTCCAGTAAGAGATAAACTACTGACTATGAATCTTACAATCTTCAGTTTAAAAGGGAGGTATTCTGCAGAAGGAACTCAAGGAAGCTAAGTTCACTGTACCCAATTTAACAGTGTTCGTGGTATCTACTGACAAGGAGAGGAAAACAGCAGCTGGCAATGATAAGCTGAGCAGGAGTTTAAAAGACTAAATCAAAACAGAGGACCTGGAAGGCTGCTCTGACAGCAAGGATCAAATTCTGCTTGGTCTACCTGAGAAAAAGCAATTACCTAGCATATTACAGTTTCTCCAGTACTTTTTCTTTAAGACTGTATCACATTCCAGCCATGGATTTCAGTCCATCATCAAATGGGCATATAAGCACTCATGACTAAGCCAGCACTGGAACACGTGCACTGTATTATCATTGACAGATTCCTGAACTAACTTGATAAAATAATCATACTGGGTGCACTGTGCTTCACTGAAAGTTTTCTTTGGGACAACTGTCTGCTAAAAATAATAGAAGATATTTTTATAGATGTCCTCAAACATAAAGTCACTTATAAAATTATTTTGGAAACTGTTTATTGAGCAGTTAATGTCAGGGTTAAATATCTGTGGACTTTAAGAGTTCTGTATAATGTCACACTCATGTTTTATTTGCACGTGCAGACATAGCTGCTACAGAGCTATCTTGCTTGTAACTCAGATTGTTCAAAAAAATCAACAGTGCTTACATACAGTACTGCCTTATCAATATTTATGGATGGTTCTAAAAATGCGAGCCATGAAATACAATGTATGGGATGATATCACATCCCCCCTTAACAGATACTTAGAATGCATATGCCAGGTAATTGTAAGACTGGGAGAAATAGATTGGTGATTGCTTATCTGTACTCAATAGCCTGATATTATAGTGGATGATCAATTCTACTCTGCATCTAGTATATATGAGGTGGGAGATAGTAAAGTGCAGCTGCTTAAATTCTACTTATAGTAGATGTTTGTAGTACATACTGTCTTACTGGCATATGATTAGAAGTGCCTTACTACCCTCAATCTGACAGTCTTTCAAAGCTCAGGACTCCTCCGACAGCCTGTCTCTTGGTGTGAAGGACCAGTCAACTGGCAGGACCAGGACTCCCCTTTGAACTCACAGACAAGACCCATTCAGTTTTCTAGGACCCGACAGGAAGAGCAGATGAAAAATGCAAGCTTTGCGAACACCTACTGTTCCAATCCAAAAGCCACACACACACACACACACACACACACACACACACACACACACACACACACACACACACACACACACACACACACACACATAACACTGCTGACCAAAATGTCATCGCAACTTAAACAAAAAGGTATATATGCCCATCAAAAGGGGGATTAAGGGAGGTTACTGCCAGTAAGACAGTGTGTTTTATGAACATCTACTGTTACAGATAAATAGAACGTATGCAGCTGTACTAAGTTCAACAAATACACTGCCTTACTGGCAGGCATATGAGTTCATTCCCAAAGCTTACCCAACCTGGGAAAAGGAAGGATAAACATCCAGGAGCCTCTGGAGAATGGTCCTCATGAAGCCTGTTCTGGATCTAGAAAAGGCATTCAGCTTGTAGTACTTTATAAATGTATGGACAGAGGATTACTGTCTCTAAATACCTCTAGAGTTTACTCCTTTCTAATACAAAACTAAAAAGGAAAAGGTCCCGGTGAAATGTGACTTTACCTTGGCTGGATACCCCTTGCCATAGTGGGTGCAACACAAAACAGTACCAGAGGGCAACCAACATGCAATGGTTTGCTCAGAGACATGTTGACCTTTCTTTACCCTAGAAAAAGAAATAAAAAGCCTCTCAGTCTTCCTAAAGATATTGGTTCTGTCATGGTAATATCTGAGATGCTGGTGCACATCCAGGGTAAGAATTATCCTTGCTCCCTTATTTTTAGGTTCTGGAAAGAACACAGGGAGCTTAGTAGACTGATTGACAGTGAATTCTGAGACCAGTTTGGGCATAAAAGTGGAATTAGTGCATAACATAACCCTCTTCATGTGGAGAATCAGGTAAGGCTGTCCCACAATTAGAGCTTGCTGGTCAGGAACTCACCTTGCAGATGTTAAAGCAATAAGCAAATAATTTACTACATAAAGAACTTAAGATCATCATATGCTGTGAGTTTAAAAAGTGGTAAGGTCAATTCTTCCAGAATGTATGAGATCTCACAAAGGAGGACTTTGCTTGTGCAAGGGTCTCACGTCCAATACTCTTTTCATGAACTGTTTTACCAAAAGAGAAGAAGAAAGAGGGGGTTCCATGTGCACACAAGCAGAGATGGCTGGTAAATGCACCTTAATGGACAAATACAATATGCCATCCTGAAATAGCTTGCACAAATATTTCAAGAACAGCTGGACAGTAACCTCAATGGACTCTCTTTTCCATTGATGGACTGCTTAGAAAACCTCATCCATTTGTATACATAAGATTTTCTAGTAGCAGGTTTTCTAGCCTCCTTTAACACCAGCTGCACATCCTCATGAAACAAGTGCCTAAACAGAGTCAAGAATCTGTCAAAACACTGCCAGTTGAAGTTATTCCAAATTGGGGTGCACCCCAGAAACTATGTGAACAGATCAATGGCATGAGGAAGTATGTGGTAGTTGCTCTTGGCCAATACCATTAAAATGGAGAACCAAAATTCCCTGGGAGAATAGAGGGTCACTACAATAATCTTTGGCATTTCTCTTTGAACTTTCATGAGTACCTTATGAATCAGTGAAAAAGGTGGAAACTCATACCGAAGGATTCCTGTCCAAGGAATGAGAATGCATCTGTTCTGCAAGCACAGCTGCAAGGATATCTGGGGTAGAATTTCTCCAGCTGTCTATTTTAAAAGTAGAAGAACTGATCTAATTCAGGCATTCCCCACATTTAGGCTATGTCCTGGAACACAACTGCCTTGAGCTGCCACTTTTGTGGGTCTGTCTAGAATATGCTTAGTCTGTCTGTCACTATGTTCTGCTTTGATAG
The DNA here is from genome assembly GCF_019279795.1 of Protopterus annectens. NCBI lineage: Eukaryota > Metazoa > Chordata > Ceratodontiformes > Protopteridae > Protopterus > Protopterus annectens. The sequence continues at coordinate 687,491,945 of NC_056746.1, forward strand.
GATATATAATGCCTTATGAGTCAGAGAATACTGAGAAACCAGCACCCAAGCCATCATCGCCAACCTGCACAGAAGGTAAGACCTCAAACTCCCTTGTTTTGTGAGGCACCACATTACTGCAGTGCTGTCTGTAGCCACTACAAGAGGACCTGGAGTCCATAGGTGGTGAAAGCCCTTCAAGGTGTGAAGCACCACCAGCATCTCCTTGATATTGATGTGCTTCTGTGCATCCATGGGTCCTCATGTTGCTTGCACTTGTATCCCCATTGACACAGCTCTCCAAGAAAAATCTGATAAAAGGAAGTCCTGGCTTGACACTCAACTGTCCTCTCTACCACTGTAACTCTCATCTGATGAAGGGCAACACCAGCAACTGGGAATCCTGGTAATGAAGGTGCTGGATCCAACAATTTCATACATTCCATTGAATTATTCTCATGTGAAGATGGGCCAGTGGTATCATGAGAATCATGGATGCCATCAATCCCAGAATTTTTAGTAATTCTCTTGCTGAGCCGACATTCCCCTTGGAGAATTCCAGAAACACCATCTGGTAAGACATGATCTTGTCTTCAGGTAGAAAAGCCATTTTCATGTTGTATTCAATTAAACACCCAAGAAAGATAAGTCTTTGTGAGTGTGACAGACAAGTCAGTTCAACTTGAACTCCTGATGGGAGAGTAAGGCTGAGTCCTTCTCTAGTGATTCCAAACACTTGGATGCAGTCTCTGCACAGATCAGCAAGTCATCTAAGTGCAGTAAAATGTGAATGCCTAGAGTCAGACAGTTGGTCACTACTGGATCAAGTCATTTGGTAAACACTTGAGGTACAGTGAATTGCTCAAAGGGCAATTTAGAAAACTGACAGTGCGAACTAGACACAACAAATCTCAGATATCTCTGAAATGATGTGCAATGGGAATATGCTGATATAGATACTTCAAGTCCAGGATAACCATGAAGCAGTGGTCTGGTAATAGGAGAAGTACTGTCTGCCGGGAGAGCATCTTGAACATGGGGACCTTGACCAACATATTCAGTTGAAAAGGTCCAACACAGGTATCCACGATGGGTCTATATTAGAACATCGAAAGTTTAATGGTTCGAATCAGTAAAGGGTGACTGTTAATGATTGAACCATTAAAATTTTGAATGTTCAGAAAAAATAAATAAAAAAAAAAGAAAATCTAAAGGGTGTAGGCAGGGGGCAAGCCCCCCTGCACCCCCACCCCCCGCTACTTAAATATACCAACTCCGAGACCGCACTACATTGAAGTAAATGGAAATCTTCCCTTACGGAGATTTCCGTTTACCCATTCGACATTCTGCACTTTTGCTATTCTCGTGTAGACAATGGCGGATTCAACGTTGTCGGCTTTAGAGAATATAATAGGTAACCATCCACAGCAGCTCTTTTTGGAGAGACATGAACATTCTGGAGTAGGAACTTCTCATTCTTTCTGAAGGAGGGACCTCTTCTATTACCTGTGATTCCAGCATTCACTGGAAAATAAGAGGGAAATAACATCTGGTCCAGTGGATGAGGTGGAGCCTCTTTGAACAGAGGCAGATGTTATTTCCACTGCTATCTCTAACCTCTGCTGACAATGTTGAGCACCAATTTGATGGAAACCAGTGATGGTCAGTTCACCTTGTTGAAAGCTAACTTTAGATGGATGGGACCTGGTAGGGTGTCATGTCTGAGCATAGCCATAAGATGGAAGGGAGGTTAGCCTTCTTGGGAAAGGAAACCCTCTTGTTAGACTTGGTAGAGCTCTCACCCTGCCTTGGCTTCATTTTTGTTCGGCTGAGACTTCTGCTTGAAAGGCCATTGAAAATTGTCTTCCTTAAATGAGAAGAATTTGGGAATATAAAAAAATTTTGACAGTCCTTGCATCAATTTATCACTGTCTTTCTAGTGTTTAAGTATCTGATTAGTTGTTGTATGAAGTAACACAATCAGACTCAAGAGAAGCATTCATAGTCTCATTTATTAACTCATTAGAAAAATTGTGTGTGTGTGTAAAACTAAGAATACCACCTTATCACCACTGACGATACCGTATTTCTAGAACTAGTATCAGCCTCCTCACAGGCACTTTTTAAAGCATGCTTTGACACCTGAGAAACATTGGAAACAGTATTCTTGACATACACTTGACATACACCTGTTGCACCACAGGTAATGAGGAAGCAAACGCTTCTAAATTATACGTGCATCTCAACACAAACTTTGACATTAAACAAGGTCACTGGGGTACAGAAGGAGAATCTGCAAACAAGCGGGCTTAGAGATCAGACATGGCTGAATAAACCCTGAACTTCTTAAACACTGTTTTCTTAAGTAGAGCTTCAATAAGCAGTGGAGAATTACAAGTTTTCTTGTAAACATCCTCCAACAATGGGATCAATGAAGGAAAGGTGTCTATGTCCAGAGCCTCATCCTCCAAAAGATTGTAAACCCTGCTCATCTTGGGAGCAGCGGAGGGTTGGTCCCAATTAAATTACATCTCTAAATCTAGCCAGCATTTGGAAAAAGGAAAACATCTGTTTAAGTTTGTATACCTCATCAGAATAATCTCAGGTTCTGGATTCCCCCAAAATCAGGATCCTTAGAAGACTGACCATTTGTGGACATGCCAGAATTACTAAAAATCCAGATATGCACCATGTAATTAACTGCCTGAATATGGATCTAACCATGGCCACCATGGTGGATCTTGTCTCTTTTTAGCATGAACTGCACTAGTGGGAGACTGCTATGTGGGGTATGTATCAACACTGGCAATGGATTCTGCATCCCTGACTTACCATGCACCTGAAGGGTTTTGTTCTTCAATACCTGAAGCAGAAAATGGTATAGCCCCAGAGGGTGTGTCTGCCCCTTATGTCATGCATGATTGTGATTCTATCCCCACACCAGGGGACCTGGAAGTAACAGAGCTTGTTTGGCCTGATAGCCTGCCCAAAGCAAAGGATATTACAGATTCACAAAACATAGGCTGAGGCATTTTTTGTTATATTTTTTAGGTGCAAACAGGGAAGATGGTGGGGGAAGGGATAACTGCATCTGAATCCATCAAATCAGTGGACAAAAAAATAGCCAGATCAATACCAAGTACTGGATGCATGGTCACCCCAGTACAAAATGGAAAAATCCCAAAATGTACCCTCTAAATGGTGAACTAATGACTATTTCTACATGGATGCTATAGTGAATACTGCACGTGGAAAATGACAGCAAGTTCAGTAACACAGCACTAAGCATCATATGAATAAAAAAAAAAAACAGTTTAAATAAATAAAGGCTATTTTCAGCCCCACTTGAATAGAAACAGCCTAAAATAGCCTTAAATAGGGAATTTAGTATAAGCTTAATAAAAAAAATCGGTACTTACGTAATATTGTAACCAGATTCAAAGTAGGAAAAGCGGCTCATTTCCAAGCCCTTCACCTGCAAAAATATGTTGTCCAAGTTACTTGGGAAGTGCGTGTCACTGAAGTGTGTTTCATTAGACAAAGGCACAAACAACACGACACAATTGCCTAGAACTGGAGACAAACTGTCACATACTATCTTTATAATGTAGTTGATTCAATGACACATCTGCATTACCATACATTTTCCGAAGAATATGAACTTTGAAAGTGAAAGATTTATCATTAATATGGTGCCTGTTATCCTCAATTGTTTGGCAAAGAAATGGACCTTTTATGCGTAACACCCTACAAAGATAAGAGGAAAACCAGACATCATCCACAATTCTGCACGCTTGAGAGGTTTGTTTAGCATGACAGATTTCAAGGCCAAGTTCATTATTAGTTCAACTTGAAGTTTAAGTTCAAGTTGCCATCTAGGGCAGTAGCAATGCAATAAAATATCTCTTATTTCAGTGCAATACATGCAAATTCATAAATTAACCATAGTGCAATACTCTAATGTTCACAATACAATACTCAATGTCTCTTTCTGTGCACGGATCAATGCAATGTCTTAACCAAGTATCTGTGCAATACTAAAGTCTCATGCAAGTAAGTGTTCAGTTCAAAAAGTGTTAAAATGTCTTGCTAATTATCTGCAATATTAGTCTGTCTAGCTGCATGTCTGTGATGTAATAGCCAGGTGTTACATGTGTAAATGTCTGTGAAAATAGTCTATATGTTGTCTGCACATTTAGTCTGGAGATATAGAATTTCATTTAGTTTTTGCACTTGTGTGATTTCTAAATGACAATAAAGTTTACTTTGACTTGACTTTGATCATGTAGCAAATTCCCCTTGAAAATGCCTCATTTGCTTTACTTGTTACATTGGTCACACATTCCCCTTAAGTTTTCATAAAGGATGATGCACTTTTCTGTACTGAAAGGTAAAAGTGTGCCTAACTGATGTCATGCACTTCAAAAGTGGTTGCTTCAAACAGCTCCGATCTCTGAATGATTAAATGTCATTGGGGTCTTCCAACAGTCATGGTTCCCTCACTTGCCGGCTGAGTCTAACATTCATAAATTTGGCAACAAGTGAATGCGAATATATGAAGACTGGCTTCCTTGGAATCTGGTTGGATAATACAAAAATCACTAACAAAATGGCACCAAAATAACAATTTAAAAAAGCAAATCATTTAAAATGTTGTAAATCTACTCAGTCATCACAAATAGTCATACCCCCTGTAAAAATAGCAAGGTTTCCTGTAAAAGTTTCAAAGTTTCAGTCAGAAATAACAGCTGTGAATTACATGCAGTTCTGACAGCATGAGTTAATGACAGGAACTATCTCTATTACATCACACCCTGGCAGGTGGATTTTAATATAGTACCTTGGGGGCTAAGGCTAACATGTAATGCCCATAACTTTGGAAAAATACAAAGAGGGGAGGTCTGAGGTATCCATACATAAAAGTATTCCTCTTACTCTAATGCCACATTTGGGGTGTCACCGGAATCTGCATCATGAGTACTCCATCAGTTTCTCAATGCAATGCTGCTGCATATTGTAGAGCATATCTAGTTTTCATGTACCCAACAAGAGACTGATCATTATCACTGTCTTTCTAGTGTTTAAGTATCTGATTAGTTGTTGTATGAAGTAACACAATCAGACTCAAGAGAAGCATTCATAGTCTCATTTATTAACTCATTAGAAAAATTGTGTGTGTGTGTGTGTAACTAAGAATACCACCTTATCACCACTGATGATATTGCATTTCTAGGACTAGTATCAGCCTCCTCACAGGCACTTTTTAAAGCATGCTTTGACACCTGAGAAACATTGGAAACAGTATTCTTGACATACACTTGGCATACACCTGTTGCACCACAGGTTATGAGGCAGCAAACTCTTCTAAACTATACATGCATCTCAGCACAAACTTTGACATTAAACAAGGTCACTGGGGTACAGAAGGAGAATCTGCAAACAAGCGGGCTTAGAGATCAGGCATGGCTGAATAAACCCTGAACTTCTTAAAAACTGTTTTCTTAGGTAGAGCTTCAATAAGCAGTGGAGAATTACAAGTTTTCTTGTAAACATCCTCCAACAATGGGCTAAATGAAGGAAAGGTGTCTATGTCCAGAGCCTCATCCTCCAAAAGATTGTAAACCCTGCTCATCTTGAGAGCAGCAGAGGGTTGGTCCCAATTAAATTACATCTGTAAATCTAGCCAGCATTTGGGAAAAGGAAAACATCTGTTTAAGTTTGTATACCTCATCAGAATGATCTCAGGTTCTGGATTCCCCCAAAATCAAGATCCTTAGAAGACTGACCATTTGTGGACATGCCAGAATTACTAAAAAGCCAGATATGCACCATGTAATTAACTGCCTGAATATGGATCTAGCCATGGCCACCATGGTGGATCTTGTCTCTTTTTAGCATGTACTGCACTAGTGGAAGACTGCTATGTGGGGTATGTATCAACACTGGCAATGGATTCTGCATCCCTGACTTACCATGCACCTGAAGGGTTTTGTTCTTCAATACCTGAAGCAGAAAATGGTATAGCCCCAGAGGGTGTGTCTGCCACTTATGTCATGCATGATTGTGATTCTATCCCCACACCAGGGGACTTGGAAGTAACAGAGCTTGTTTGGCCTGATAGCCTGCCCAAAGCAAAGGATATTACAGATTCACAAAACATAGGCTGAGGCATTTTTTTGTTATATTATTTAGGTGCACACAGGGAAGACGGTGGGGGAAGGGATAACTGCATCTGAATCCATCAAATCAGTGGACAAAAAAATAGCCAGATCAATACCAAGTACTGGATGCATGGTCACCCCAGTACAAAATGGAAAAATCCCAAAATGTACCCTCTAAATGGTGAACTAATGACTATTTCTACATGGATCCTATAGTGAATACTGCACTGTGGAAAATGACAGCAAGTTCAGTAACACAGCACTCAGCATCATATGAATAAAAAAAACAGTTTAAATAAATAAAGGCTATTTTCAGCCCCACTTGAATAGAAACAGCCTAAAATAGCCTTAGATAGGGAATTTAGTATAAGCTTAATAAAAAAATCGGTACTTACGTAATATTGTAACCAGATTCAAAGCAGGAAAAGTAGCTCATTTCCAAGCCTTTCACCTGCAAAAATATGTTGTCCAAGTTACTTGGGAAGTGCGTGTCACTGAAGTGTGTTTCATAAGGCACAAACAACACGACACAAATGCCTAGAACTGGGGACAAACTGTCACATACTATCCTTATAATGTAGTTGATTCAATGACACATCTGCATTACCATACATTTTCCGAAGAATATGAACTTTGAAAGTGAAAGATTTATCATTAATATGGTGCCTGATGTCCTCAATTGTTTGGCAAAGAAATGGACCTTTTATGTGTAACACCCTACAAAGATAAGAGGAAAACCAGACATCATCCACAATTCTGCACACTTGAGAGGTTTGTTTAGCATGACAGATTTCAATGCCAAGTTCGTTATTAGTTCAACTTGAAGTTTAAGTTTAAGTTGCCATCTAGGGCAGTAGCAATGCAATAAAATATCTCTTCTTTCAGTGCAATACATGCAAATTCATGAATGAACCATAGTGCAATACTCTAATGTTCACAGTACAATACTCAATGTCTCTTTCTGTGCAAGGATCAATGCAATGTCTTAACCAAGTACCTGTGCAATACTAAAGTCTCATGCAAGTAAGTGTTCAGTTCAAAAAGTGTTAAAATGTCTTACTAATTATCTGCAATATTAGTCTGTCTAGCTCTATGTCTGTGATAGCCAGGTGTTACATGTGTAAATGTCTGTGAAAATAGTCTATATGTTGCCTGCACATTTAGTCTGGAGATATAGAATTTCATTTAGTTTTTGCACTTGTGTGATTTCTGAATGACAATAAAGTTTACTTTGACTTTTGACTTTGATCATGTGGCAAATTCCCCTTGAAAATGCCTCATTTGCTTTACTTGTTACATTGGTCACACATTCCCATTAAGTTTTCATAAAGGATGATGCACTTTTATGTACTGAAAGATAAAAAGTCTGCCTAACTGATGTCATGCACTTCAAAAGTGGTTGCTTCAAACAGCTCCCATCTCTGAATGATTAAATGTTGTTGGGGTCTTCCAACAGTCACGGTTTCCACACTTGCTGGCCGAGTCTAACATTCATAAATTTGGCAACAAGTGAATGCGAATATATGAAGACTGGCTTCCTTGGAATCTGGTTGGATAATACAAAAATCACTAACAAAATGGCACCAAAATCACAATTTAAATAAAAAAATCATTTAAAATGCTGTAAATCTACTCAGTTATCACAAATAGTCATACCCCCTGTAAAAATTGCAAGGTTTCCTGTAAAAGTTTCAAAGTTTCAGTCAGAAATAACAGCTGTGAATTACATGCAGTTCTGACAGCATGAGTTAATGAGAGTAACTATCTCTATTACATCACACCCTGGCAGGTGGAGTTTAATATAGTACCTTGGGGGCTACGGCTGACATGTAATGCCCATAACTTTGGAAAAATACAAAGAGGGGAGGTCTGAGGTATCCATACATAAAAGTATTCCTCTTACTCTAATGCCACATTTGGGGTGTCACCGGAATCTGCATCATGAGTACTCCATCAGTTTCTCAATGCAATGCTGCTGCATATTGTAGAGCATATCTAGTTTTCATGTACCCAACAAGAGACAGCTACCATCATGCAAAATTTTAATGTCATAACACGTATTCCTGAGGTTCAAGGGGCCATAGACTGCATGAAAAACCCACCCAACCCCACTAAACAAGGTTTCAACAGTGTACAAGCACAGACTAGAAATATCATACAGCATGCATTTAGCTTTGTATTTCACATTTCCAGTGCCTAGATAGATCTGGTAGTGCCCTGCAGTATGACCCCAACACTTCTGCCAAAATGCTAACCATCTGTGCCATCTATGTAACATCATAATCAGGAAAAAGTTGCAATAGGGAGCCCCAGGACAGGAACTGCAGTTCTGAGATCTACAATCAGGGACAGCAGACACAGATTAGGGGTCAGCTGAAGGGTCATCCACACACACACACACACACACACACACACACACACACACACACACACACACACACACACACACACACACAGTTCATGCAGTTTTGCATGTCAGAATGCATGACATGCAGTACTCTGATATCTCTTGTGAGACCCTGGTTGATGCCTCTGCCTCCATGATGGCCCAGCACACACATTGGGTGACAGAAACTGACACACCAACATCAGGGGGGCAGTAAGCATGCCTCCTCTGAGCACCTCTACCTATACTCTTGTGTGGTCCATCACCCTCACAAACATTAACAGAAGACCCCTTCCTCAATAGGTATTAAAACATTAATGCATCATGTGTTTTAGGACTGCAACAGGCCATAACACAGAATCAGCATTTTAAAAGTGTTAATTGTTTATTTTCATGGCACTTGTTATGGAACACTGTCAGTATGCAAGAGTGACTGTACAGGAATAGCACTTCTTATACTATGGCAAAAACTAAAAAAATTTACACATGCATTAGGACTTTGCTTTCGGCTACACAAATATGCCTGTCAGTGGTACATGTCATGAAGTGAGTTTATTAGAAAGAGAGTAAATTAAGTGGCTTGTATTACTTATAGTTTATTGGTTTATTGCAGACATGATATAAGTTTACTGTGATATTGTCTACTTGAAATGCCGTGGTGGTACGGTGGTAGCATTGTTACCTCACAACAAGAGGTTCACCCATTCGATTCTCGGCTTGGCTTGGGAGTGCTTCTGTGTGGAGTCTGCATTCTGAGGAAGTCTGTTGATGAAAGCGGTCATTAAAAGTTTTGTACGCTATTTATTTTGGATTACTGAATTTTTCTGTTTGGTTCCTCCTGCCATCATTTTGTTTATTTGTATTTTGGCTATTTCCTGGGTTTACCTGATTCCCATTACATAATTTTTTACACTTTCCTGGTGTTCTCAGACTGACAGAAACTGCATTTACATTCTTATACACCTAGGCAGAAACCAGAGCAATAAAGGACATTCCACATGTAAATTCTGGTCATTAACTTTAGCCTTAAAACAAATAGGCAGGAAGCCTTTCATCTAGCATGGCCGGAGCCGAATTGTAAACATCAAAGACAGTCATGAAATAATTTCAATTTCAAAGGACAAACAAGAAATGCTTGACTTAGCTTTCTTTACAGCAGAGGGCAATGTTGCTACATTGTTTTGAGTTCAAGATTTCACAGCATATTATTTCATTTAAGAAAACAAGCCTGTATTTCAACATTCATATTTACAAATGACAGAATTATGTATAAAATCCTATCTGGCTAGGCTGGCAGCCTTCACATTTCTCTACCAGTCTTCACAGGTATTATGTTCATTGGTCTTCCTGTTTTTCCCTTACCTTACTCACAGTTTTATGTATGTACTTTTTTATTATCCACGCATTGTTACTTTAATATATATATATATATATATATATATATATATATATATATATATATATATATCTATATATATATATAGATATATATATATATATATATATATATATATATATATATATATATATATATATATATATATACATACATACATACACACACAGACATATATACAAGGCATGGAAATTTGTACACTTGTGCTACCTGCATGTCTGTGCAGACATCACAATCGATTCATTTGAAACATTTATTGCCTGTGCTTTATGTCCTAATATAGCTGACAATGCTACTGTATTTCCTGCTTGTCCTCTACCTGCATTGAATGCAGTGTCCTACTGTATCAGGTTTTCTTGACCACTGGTATCATACCTCTTTGTCCCTGATTTTAGAGACATCCCTTAGTTTAACTCCAGCTTTATTCCTGTACCTCTTAATCTCTTGCAATAATGTATGACCTTTGGAGAAAAATGGTAAATTTTTCTTAAAAGCAAATCATGACAATGTTAAGAGGTGTACACTTCTTGGACTTCAGAAAATGTATATTAATTCACATTCTCTTATTTTGTCAACATCTCAGGATAATTGTATTAAAATTTATCCCTGTTTGTCTATGATTATTTCTGGATTTGTCCCATATTCTGATTAGGTTTGTCCCTGATTCATTTCAGAGCAGTGACTGTTATTTGTTAGGCTTGTCCTGCCTTTCATGTATCCTAAGTTGCCCTATCTATTGCTTTGTTGATTGCACTTACCTGCTAACTGAGCTTAGGCTTGTTTATAATCCAATGTTTATATTGTTTACATGGACTCTGCTGAACCGCAATGTTAACATGAGCATGTGTACTGGCCCCAAACAGGTGCTGCTCAATATGTAGAGCTGCTTGACATCTTGCATATTTGATTAGCACTGCTGCTTGTTGTGCAGAGTTGGCCAATCATATTAGCTTCAGTGTAACGTGTACGCATTGTTAATGTATCCCTGGGAATGAGTCTAAATTACCTGGGGTAAGATGGATGGGGTGGTGATGGTCTTGGGTGGTGGCACAGAAATACACATTCATTAAATTAAAGGCTCTAGCTGATGAACTGAGAATTAGGTACATGAACTGCAAAGGTGTCTTTAATGTACAGGGTATGACACACAATATATCTGCAGGCCACCCAGGTAGTTCCACAACTCTCACATAAGACACACTTGTGAAATGTACCAATATTTTGCATGGGGTGACTTTACCCAAGGGCATCTTATTGGCAATACCAGATATGCCCTGGAAACATGGCTAAAGACAACCATCAGAAATCCACAGAATGGAGGAGACCAGGGGTAGAATTAGACCCATCACAAATAAGGAACATTACTGAGTGTGTGTGTGTGTGTGTGTGTGTGTGTGTGTGTGTGTGTGTGTGTGTGTGTGTGTGTGTGTGTGTGTGTGTGTGTGTGTGTATCTGGTCTGCTGAAGGCACACTTTTTCATCCAGTAGTGCCCTGTAGTATAATCCTAGCATGTGTGCAAAAATATTTTCAGTATGTGCAAAATTATACAATATCATGCTTGAGTAGCAGTTACAAGATAGGGTATTTGCTGGAGCATCAGTGTCCAGCACAGCAGGCAGTGAAGGTCAAGCCAGATAAGGAGTCACTGGAAAAGACAGCAGCAGGGGTTAATTATGCAAGACAGGGGGCACAGTATGTAGTGGAACTGGCAAAGAAGCATTCATCTGCATATAGCTCTACCCATACCACAAAAGTGCTGCATTCAAAATCAACAACAGGTTGAGCTTACCTGTGCATACGTTGGACACATTGTACAACAGACATAGGCAACCCAAGTAACACCGTACAAAGGGCACATATGGGGAGAGACCATATGTGTGGATCATTCAGACAGGGAAATGTTTGAGTGCTGAGTACAATTAAAAGAAAAAATACAATTGTGTGCATTGTCTTTTAGTGAAGAAATTATAATAAAAGGCTTTTTGAAGGACCACTGTCACTTGAAGTGTGAATGTGTGATGGACTGAAGGTTGTGGTGTGTAAGATCCCATTTCATTTAAATGTATTTTGTTAGACAAAAACACAATATTCTCTTTGCATAAGTCTAGAAATGCAGCCATATTAAAGCAGGCCTTCAAAGTTTGCATACAGTTTCAGTGACTGCACTTTCAGTCAGTGAAAATAACCTTCATTCAATAATACTAATAAGAACAGAATGTGCAGTACATTGAGTAAAAACACATTTTGTTTGTATGGTACATGGCTTGGGAACCAATGTTAAATTTACAGAGTTTTGCTATTATTAGCAGAACTTCGGACACAGTTAGTTCATTTGGACAGATAAGCAGGAATGTCATTGCAGTGCAGTCCTTAGAAGTTTGGTACAGACACTTGAGAGTGAGTTCAGACGTAAGGTCAAATATCCAGCATTCCAGAATATTAATTATATTATTCAGGAGGAAATAAATATGAGCGCAGAAGCAAAATACATAATTATCAGCACTGTTAATGGAGACAGTACATTTCTGAGTACAGAATTTATGGATAGTATAATGAGTGCAGACACTATGGTCATTAAAATTTGATTCAGATATTGTTGACATCTACCTCCACTATACATAATAAGACATTTGTAACTGAACTGCAATGTGTGCAGACTTTATTCTGAAAGGTACAAGAAGATTTGGCCCATAAAGGAGAGACTGGGACCTATTCAGCACAAGTTTGCGTAAAGACATTCATTCCAGTCTCATTCCAGTTTCTTCCAGTTATTTCCAACTCATTCCAGTATTTTACAGTCATATCAATTCTTACATTGTTGTGTAAGCATCTATGTCACACAGTAGATTGACAAGCTCATAGACTGAACACAGGAAGTCAAAATAAGGAAAGCTACCTCCACTAAAAAACAGTAACTTGTGAAGCTCAAACCAGTCCTGTTTGGCATCTACTTCTCAGAAGTCCAAACAAATTTCAAGAGTCTTTGGCTGACCAAGTTTATAGATGACTGCAAGCTAGAAGCAGTCATTGTACCCAAATAAATAACTGGTTCAGAATCATGGATTAAAGCTAAATGCCAAGCAGTGCATTACTGTATCCTTTGGAAAACTGACTATCCTGGAAACTGTCACATTGGCAATAAAACCCTAAGATTTTAACCAGTAGTTAGAGATTTGGGAACATACACAGCAGTGACCTAGCATTCAACTAATATATCTACTGTTGCAAGGACATTCTTCTAAATTGCTCAACTTATAAGCAAATGGAAGAGCATCTCAATCTAGAAATGTCATTGTCCCACTGTACTCAGGCCTCATCAATGCCATTGAGTATAATGCCTCCTTTGGTATGTATGTTTCCAGGACATATGCAACAACTATAGCACACACAGAAGTTCCTTACATAGGGAAAACAAGGACTAAAACACATGATCTACATGGATAATTTCAAAGTACTATTGTTATACTTGGTCTCTTATAGACTTAATAGCTGATCTGTGACTGACCTATAATGCATACTCTGACCCAGTACTAATGGACTTACTGCAGAACCACAAGTCAAATGATATCAGAAATATAAAATCTGGAGACCCTAACCTGTTCTGCAACATAAACAGAATGGTTTAGTGAAACAGGTACATATCCCAGGATACTACTGCTACTCTGGAATAGACTCCCATCCACTTAAAACAAAGTTCATCCATGCCCCTGTTCTAACATGACTTAGAACAATGGATGAAAATATGAAAATTTACCCCCAGGACTGTCCCCATGCTACTAATGGATAGAGGCAGTGCCTAAATTCCTTATCCTGCAGCAGGGTCCCCTTTCAATACTCAGCCATATAACCCCAGAAACATGCATTCACAAATGAGAAGTATAGGAATAAAAATCATGGTAAGGGTAATTTTAATGTCTAATAGGATAACAGGGCTAGATTTAAAATGGCCCTTCATGACAGCCCAGTATTCACCTATGAACCTATGAACACATGCATGTTTGTATCAGCTGGGACACAGCCTCAGCAGTAGTTGCAGCACTGCATATGGCCCTATTGGACAGTTCCAGAACATGCATGGTAGAGAGGTAAGAGCTAACTCTTCCTAGGAGTTGCACTAGTTGAATCAATACCCCAGCTACATTTCAGTCTGCTATACAACTATGAGAAATGCCTGTAATGACACAATCCACTATCACAGCTGCCTCAGCCCTAGAGACATCCTCTACTATAGACACAGACACATCGACAGTTAACATAGCTCTGGAAGTGCTAGCACTGTGTGACTGCGATCTAGAGCATGCATTGCCATGATGTCCACAATCCACGGAAGAAGCAGTTGAATTGCTTTTTGTACAGTTTCTCACACATAAAAGACATGCTTGACATGATGTGGCAAATTCCAGTATGAGATTTAGTCTATTAAAGAAATCACACATCTGTCACATGCAATCATCAAGATAATCTCACACATCCTACATCAGCTTCACAAACTCCACCAAGGCTGTGATGGTGCTAGTTTGTGCCTCCATGATGGCACTACATATACACTGGGTTGAAGAAACCTATACACCAACACTGCAGTGAGGGTAGTAACCATGTATCCATCAAATGCTACTACCCACCCTGTCTTTTGTATCCCCACTGACCCAAGGGGTCTAGGAGCAGATCTTGACATATATATATATATATATATATATATATATATATATATATATATATATATGTGATTGGGGGAAATCACGCTTTCCTGACTGTTATTGTACCCAGTAACCTGTCATCTTGTGTGTTGTGGTGTGTGTTTCTTGGGTTTCTGCAGATATATTTGCAGTGTCCATGGTATATGTAGGGGTTGCAGTGGTTACATTCTCTGTGTCCAACACACAGATCCACTGTACTCCATGATTGTGGCAGCTCAACTTCACCATCAACGCCAAAGGTTGTGGATCAGATAGTAGCAGTTCTCAATGGTGTTGCTGAATAGATAATCACCTGTAAACACATGGAAATACAATACTGGGGGCAGGAGCCAAGAACAGCAACTGGGAAAAGCTTTGTGACTGAAAATCTTTCTCTGACAAAAATATAATACAAAATAAAATTTGGAGATACTTGTTAGCTAATTTTATTCATTAATAGTCAGAGAAAAGATTTATAGTTTCAAGTTCTTCAAAATGTGCTATATTCCTGTCACAATGTCAACTGCTTGGTTAAGAGAGAAGAGACTTCAACATGATTCACTCAAGAAATGGTACTCAAGATTCCTGTTTTAAAAAAGGCATCTAGTCATTAATATCTAGTATGCTGGATGCATTACTTAAAATTGACAAATTGGGTACCAAAATAGAAAGTTTCAAAGAAGAGACCAGAAAGAAGATAGAACATTTATAAAGTCTTATGAAACAATAAAGTGCACAAATCAGTAGTATGGATGATGCTTTAAATGATCATGAAGGGAGAATAAATGAAGATAAGTCTCAGACTGAACTTCTTTTAAATTAAAATAACTAGCTCTCATAGAAATGATTTAGAAAATAAATGGAGATGAAATAACATAATTTATGGCAAACATGAACAGTATGAAGGAGACAGTATAATAAACTTCTTAACAATCTAGCCACATAAAACACTAAATCTACCTGAAAGTTTATCTTTTGGAATTGAAATGGCACATAGATCCCTGAGAGCACCTGTGAATAAGGAAACATCACCTCCACATTCAATTATAGTTAGGTTTATGTTTAGCTTAGAAAAAAGATCAAATATTAAACACAGCATGGTCCAACCCACCTATTAAAATATGTGAACATGTAGTCAGCTATGACAATGATTACTCCGGTAAAGTAATGAATAAAGGAAAATCCTACTTACCACTGATCAAGGAACTTGAAAAGACCAGAATTAAAGCAAATTTGGAGTTTCTTGCAAAGATCAAATTATTTCCTTCTGAAGGAATTAAAATATTTGACACACTGGAGGTAGCATCCACTTTTGTCAACAAAAATAATATCCTTAATAATACTGAAGAAATGGATTGGAACAGAATATCCCTCATGAGACAGTGAGCTGAATTCCTGGAAAACTACTTCTAAAATTAAAACACTTAAAAACAAGTGACTTTTATTCTCTGATTATAGACCTTTTATTTTCAGATACAATAGATTTGCCCTTTAACTAAAAGTTTGTGGTAGTCTATAAGCATCGAAACATATGCAAATATGCATTTATATTTTAAGCTAAAACATGTTTCATGATAACAAATAGAAATGGTTAGAGTTTTTCAGTTTTCCTATATTTGCAAAGAAAGGCTTAATATATTCCATTTAACTAAACTTCTAAAAGTATTTCTAAATGTTAAACACATGCTTCCTTTAAGAGGATGTCATTAAATTATAAGCAATATAATATGTAACATCAAGACTATATCAGTTAAGAATGTTATTTTATTTGTTTAACTTTGCTTAGTATGTGCATTGTTGGGTTAATTGAATGTCTGATCTAAGTAAAATGATAATTAAAGTATTAGAGTGCTATCGATTTTGCTTTCTTTGTTCCTGTGTAACACATTCCTTTCATAGTTTAACTATGAAGCAAGTAACACTTAAAAAAAGCTTGAGAAAAAAAAAAGAATGAGCTATTTGTGTGAAGGTGCTTGATTTTGCTTCCCTTCCTTCCCAGCTGCTTCTTGAGATCTTTTGCAGAAAATCTAGGTCAAAGTTCAACTTTGAAAAACAGAATTGATCTTTCTTTTTTTTAAGTATGTATGTGAGAAATGTACTCAAAATAACATTTTTTGAAGCAAAGAATTGGTAAAACAAAAGCTATAGTAATGTTTTATATTGAGCTGTTGCTGACATATAACTTACATTTTGTTGAATGTTAATAGCTTATTCCGTGGTTTAATAACTATAACTGTACATTTATGTATGGAATGAAGTAAACTTAGATATTTGTTACTGATTAGAACAGTTTGAAAGATTTAAGGAGAATGAGAACCTTACAGAGGAAATAAGCAGCTACTATGTGCTGTGAATTATTTCCACATGCTGTAATCAAATTCTAATGTCAGGATGTGAAGCTTAAATCAGAATTGAAGTTCACAATGGCTAATTACACACATCCAAATTAAACAAGCAGGTATTCTTCTATATATAGTCAAGACTGATTTTCATACTAGAATTAATAAGAAGAGTAAACATCTTATAAATAATGAGCACAAGGAATGTAAGATTAATAAAAGAGAAGTATCAGGAAGTTAAGTAATATATATACATACTGCAATCTCTAATAGAGAGCTAATGATTAAATAGCTCTTTGATGAGAGATTTTAGAAACACATGTTATAATGTAGAATATTTATTTATTTAAATAACAAACTGATTATAAGGCAAATATGTATACCCGCATATGTCAGAAATGTGAATCTACAAAATCTCATATAATTTACTTAGAAAATTATACAAAATATTTGAAAATATCCTAAAAGCTGAAATTTGAAGCTTGGTCATGTGAACTTTGAATCTTTTTGCATGTTGTATGTTATTAGATTTACTAACACTACATGAAATAACACATTTCATAAGTAAGAGTTGAAATTTGAGTGTTATATTACTGAATCAGTACATCCATTTTGATAGAAAGTAAAGAAGATTTTTTAATATGTTTGAACCTGGGAAGGGAGACTGGGATTTAAATTAAACACATTATAACTGTGAATGCAATATAGACTGCATTTTTTGAGCCCATAGAAATACCACAGCATTCTCTTTGACCTCAGTAATGTACATATTTTTTATGAGTTATTTTAATAAGCTGAAGGATTTTTAAATATTTTGATATTTATCATGCTAAGAGTGTTACACAATTTTAAGACATAGGTACTTGTACTATTAAAATTAAAGCAGAGCTTTTGACAGATCTATAAAATATGTGTGTATCTTTAAATATATATGTGCATTGATTTTCCTTTTGTATAATAGTTTAATATGACAAGATTACTTGTCACATGAAAGTTTACAGCTAACTTTATCTCTTCAAGTCCCACTTTGTTCTACTTATTTAATTAGAGATTTAGTTATAATAATGTTGAATGAGCGAATAGTTTAGGATTATTTAATGAATAATTTATACTACTATTACATAAATAGGTATATAGCATACTGTTGGATTATTTAATATTTGTGATTAATAGAAGAGTATTAAAAGTTTATGTAATAATGGGAGAAAAGTTTTATGGAAAATATATAACTAAATTAATGGTCTTTTATTATTTGTAATTTATATATAATATATTAATTATTTGTAAGTCATGGTAGCTTCTGGCTACTTTTTTTGATAAATCTTTATGTATTGTAAGTAGAGATATAGTATAATAGTCTGTTTATTTGATAGGCAAACTAGGAACATTGGTATCCATAGTAGGATGTGTTTAATTAGTAATGTATAGTTACTGTTTTGTTAATTATCAGTTTTAATAGTTTATTTAGAAGAAAGAAAGAATTCAAAAAAGTGTGGAATGTTACGACAGCCTTGAAGAATGCAAAGAGTGTTATATACAATTACATTAATATGGTGAATAAATGGGTTTACTATTAAAATGTGGATCAGCACTTAAATGAAACTGGGAAGGTTGAGTGCATGCTTCCCAGTTCCTATAATGCCGATCCAGAAATGTTCGAATCCACAGTAGCAAATCATAGTCTACATTCATTAATGTGAGACTGACGTTCTGATAACAGATCACAATACAGTGAGAATTGGGAAATTTACCCTTTTCCTCACTGTAGTGTGATGTTGGAATTGGAATATATAATTTGCATGGGGTGTGGGTGGCTAACTTGCCCCCCTGCAAAATAGTGAAAACTTGTGTTGTATAATTAAAAGTTTTAGGAGACGTTAAACAAAATAGCCTGGGTATCTGATATCTTCTCCTTCTATTTCATTTAATGTTGAATTTGGACATCGGAGAAAAGTCATTTGGAATTATAGGCAGGTAGAAATTATGGATACAATGTTATATTTCGACTTATTGACTACAATTTTTTTTTACTTTCCACATTTTAATAGTAAACCGGATAATAAAAGAAATCTTTATAAATACACAGTATGCATCATTTTAATCTTTATCTATTAATGTAAATGGATTAAATATGGCAACAAAAGCAAATCCTTAATGTGTTATCTAAAATTAAATAGAGGAGTCATTATATTCTTGCAAGACACTCACCTGATAGATAAAAATATATATTAAAATAACTTAGATTATGAAATGCTATAATTTAATACAGCCACTGGGGATACACAAGCCAGTGCATTTCTTTATGCCGGTCCCAAGCCCGGATAAATGGGGAGGGTTGCGTCAGGAAGGGCATCCAGCATAAAAATTCTGCCACATCACTTATGGTGCAGAAATTTCATATTTCCATACCAGATCGGTCAAGGCCCGGATTAACAATGACCGCCACCAGGACTGTTAGCCAACAGGGTGCTGGTGGAAATTGGGCTACTGTTGGCCGAAGGAGAAGAGGAAGGCGAAGGCATGCCCAAAGGCAGGAAGAGAGAAGGAAGGTTAGGAGTGTAGCAGTGAGGGTAGGAACTTTGAATGTTGGCAGTATGACTGGTATAGGAAGAGAGCTAGCTGATATGATGGAGAGAAGGAAGGTTGATATATTGTGCGTGCAAGAGACCAGATGGAAGGGAAGTAAGGCCAGGTGTTTAGGAAATGAGTTCAAATTGTTCTATCATGGTGTGGATGGCAGAAGAAATGGGGTAGGGGTTATACTAAAGGAACAGTATGCCAAGAGTGCTCTAAACATGAACAGAGTGTCTGACAGAGTGATGTTTATGAAGCTCAAAATTGATGGTGTAATGATGAATGTTGTTAGTGCATATGCTCCACAAGTTGGGTGTGCGATGGATGAGAAAGATAAATTTTGGAGTGAGTTGGATGAAGTTGTGGTGAGTGTACCCAAGGGTGAGAGACTAGTGATTGGAGCGGACTTTAATGGGCATGTTGGTGAAGTGAACAGAGGGGATGAGGAAGTGATGGGTAGGTATGGTGTTAAGGAGAGGAATGCAGAAGGTCAGATGATTGTGGATTTTGCAAAAAGGATGAACATGGCTGTGGTGAATACGTATTTTAAGAAGAGGGAGGAGCATAGGGTGATGTACAAGAGTGGAGGAAGATGCACACAGGTGGATTATATCCTATGTAGGAGGGCCAGTCTGAAGGAGATTGGAGACTGTAAAGTGGTGGCAGGGGAAAGTGTAGTTAAGCAGCATAGAATCGTGGTCTGCAGAATGACGCTGGTGATCAAGAAGAGGAGGAGGAGTGTGAAAGCAATGCCAAGGATTAAATGGTGGAAGTTAAAAAAGGGTGATTGTGAAGTGGAGTTTAGGGAAGAGTTAAGACAGGCACTGGGAGGCAGTGGAGAGTTACCGAATAGCTGGGTAACTAAAGCAGAACTAGTAAGGGGACTGCTAGAAAGGTGCTTGGTGTGACATCTGGACAGAGGAAGGAGGACAAGGAGACCTGGTGGTGGAATGAGGAAGTACAGGAGAGTATACAGAGGAAGAGGCTGGTGAAGAAGAAGTGGGATTGTCAAAGAGATGAAGAAAGTAGACATGAGTATAAGGAGATGAGGTGCATGGCAAAGAGAGAGGTGGTGAAATCTAAGGATAAGGTGTATGGAGAGTTGTATGAGAGATTGGACACTAAAGAGGGAGAAAAGGACCTGTACCAATTGGCTAGACAGAGGGACAGAGCTGGGAAAGATGTGCAGCAAGTAATGGTGATAAAGGATAGTGAGGGAAAGGTACTCACAAGAGAGGAGAATGTGTTGAGTAGATGGAGAGAGTATTTATAGAGGCTGATGAATGAAGAGAATGAGAGAGAGAGAAGGTTGGATGATGTGGGGGATAGTGAATCAGGAAGTGAAACAGATTAGCAAGGAGGAAGTAAGGACAGTTATGAAGAGGATGAAGAATGGAAAGGCTGTTGGCCCAGATAACATCTCAATGGAAGCATGGAGGTGCTTAGGAGACATGGCAGTGGAATTTTTAACTAGATTGTTTAATGAAGTTTTGGAAAGTCAGAGGATGCCTGAGGAGTGGAGAAAAGGTGTTTTGGTACCTATCTTTAAAAATAAGGGTGATGTGCAGAGCTGCAGTAACTACAGAGGGATAAAATTGAGCAGTCACAGCTTGAAGTTATTGGTAAGAGTAGTAGAAGCTAGGTTAAGAAGGAAGGTGATGATTAGTGATCAGCAGTATGGTTTCATGCCAGGCAAGAGCACAACAGATGCAATGTTTGCTCTGAGAGTGTTGTTGGAGAAATACAGAGAAGGTCAGAAGGAGTTGCATTGTGTCTTTGTAGACTTGGAGAAAGCATATGACAGGGTGCCTAGAGAAGAGTTGTGGTATTTTATGAGGAAGTCGGGAGTGGCAAAGAAGTATGTAAGAGTGGTACAGGATATGTACGAGGGTAGTGTGACAGTGATGAGGACTGCAGTGGGAGTGACAGATCCGTTTAAGGTGGAGGTGGGATTACATCAAGGATCAGCTCTGAATCCTTTCTTATTTGCAGTGGTGATGGACAGGTTGACAGATGAGATCAGACAGGAGGCCCCGTGGACTATGATGTTTGCAGATGACATTGTGATCTGTAGTGAAAGTAGGAATCAGGGTGAGGAGACTCTGGAGAGGTGGAGATATGCTCTAGAGAGCAGAGGAATGAAGGTCAGCAGGGCTAAGACAGAATATATGTGTGTAAATGAGAGGGAGGGTAGAGGAATGGTGAGGATGCAGGGAGTAGAGTTGGTAAAGGTGGATGAGTTTAAGTACTTGGGATCAACAGTTCAGAGTAATGGTGAATGTGGAAGAGAGGTGAAGAAGAGAGTACAGTCAGGGGGGGAATGGGTGGAGAAGAGTGTCAGGAGTCATTTGTGACAGACGGGTACCAGTAAGAGTGAAAGGGAAGGTCTACAAGAGGGTAGTGAGACCAGCTATGTTATATGTGTTGGAGATGGTGGCATTGACAAAAAGGCAGGAGTCACAGCTGGATGCGGCAGAGTTAAAGATGTTAAGATTTGCACTGGGTGTGACTAAGATGGATAGGATTAGGAATCAGTATATTAGAGGGTCAGCTCATGTTGGACAGTTTGGAGACAAAGCAAGAGAGATGAGATTGTGTTGGTTTGGACATGTGCTGAGGAGGGATGATGGGTATATAAGGATGGAGCTGCCAGGTAAGAGGAAAAGAGGAAGGCCTAAGATAAGGTTTATGGACGTGGTGAGAGAGGACGTGCAGGCGGTTGGTGTGACAGAGCAAGATGCAGAGGATAGGAAGAAATGGAAAGAGATGATCCACTGTGGTGACCCCTAACAGGAAAAGTCAAAAGATGATGATGATGATGATGATGATGATGATGAAATGCTATCTTCTGTTTCTTTTAACAAAAAAATAAAAAAGGAGAGGAACAGCTATACTTTGGAGAAAATCTACTGTATTTCCTAAGGTCATGGAATCCATTAATGAACACAAAAGAATGTATACATTTGTAATTAAATATAATAACAAACTCTATACACTAGCTAATATGGGTCTATGTTCTCTTATAGAATTGACAATACCATGAACAGCTAAACACAAATATGATGACTGCTATGTAAATAAACAAATCAAATGGCCATGGTTGGCCAACAACCAGGAAGTAATGTGACACATTAGGTAAGTGAAGGGAAGCCTTGTAAATTTGCCTTATTCCCCACTGTAAAACTAAAAAATAAAACCCAAGATATCAGCACATGGAAAAAACAACTTTAATGTAACAGGCTAAGCACTTTCATCTTATAAAACATTAAGACATCATCAGAGCAAGTGAAACATACACAAGTTATTTTAAATAGACCCGCCAAAGCAAGCACACCCCCCAAACCAACCAATCATGTTCAAACATGTTAATCCAACATAAAAAAAAACTTTTTAAAGCAGTAATACTTAATAAATTAATGTAGAACCAAACCTAAGACATAAATATCTCAGGTATCTATTGTAAAACATTAGCTCTCCTCTTCAATTCACTAACAATGGGGATACTTTCTTTAATACCTGGAAACACAGTGGCATCCAAATAAAGCTGTCAGTACATTTCATGTTGTAGTACGGTATTTTTCTAGTCGCCAGTAAAACTGGCAGCTAAAACATGCTCCAATACCAAGAAATTAAATTTACCAAAGCCCTTGCATACTGAAATATGCCTAGTGAGAGCACTTTTATTGTCATCCTTTTGCATGCTATACAAATGTTGGTAAATTTTATGATTAAAACCATTCTTAGTTTTACCAACATAGAATGCTTGGCACTGGACACAAAAGTCAGTGTGCATTGCTCTTTCTGAGTAACAAAAGAACTTGCCCCCCTTGGCCCTTTGTTTAATTTCATCATACAGCATACTCGAATAATTGTTCTCAATGAAATTACATTAGTGATATCTCCCACATTGCATAATCACTGGGAGAAGTATTGTGTGAGTCTGACAATCGTCTTTCCAAAAGGTCTTTAATGTTGTGTTTTCTTTTGTAAGTAAAAACCGGGCCATCATTGAATAAAAATTTAGTAGACTCGTCACTTTCAAAGAGGGCCCAGTTCCTCTGTATAACATTTTCAATTTCCTTGATATCAATAGAATAATGTAACATCATATTGTTATTTAGACTGAAACCGACACCCTCCCCACTAGGCAACTCATGTTAGCCTTGAGGCTGTGATTTATAATGGGGCTGTAGCTATCACTTCTACCAGCCCAAATATCGGCCTCAATAGAATAAAGAATATCATAGGGGGTAACCATGGTCCACAAACATATTTTGAGCTTAACAAACTCATCCTTACAAATCTCATCATTTGAGGTAAGTCTGGACACTGATAAATTGACTACATACAATCCCCTTTTTGATGAAAAGGGTAACAACTAGAAAAAAAAAAAACTATTACAAAAAGTAGGTTTCCTATACACTTTAGTCTCAGTGTAATCATCAATGGACTTGTACAAGAAAATGTCCAAATAATTGATTTCATCAACCCCAATAGATTGTGTGAACCTAAGAATGTTAGTACTGTCCTCAATATATTTGAGCAAACACTAAAACTCATTTTAGTCACCTTGCCAAATAAACAACAAATCATCAAGGTATCAAAATATCCAATACATTTATCAAAAAGTGGATATTGGAAAAAAATATCAAACTTCCATTTAACCAGCACACAACTGGCATAAATGGGGGCAAAAGAGGCCCCCATGGTAACACCAGAGACTTGTTTATAAAATTCATCCTCAAAGGTGACAACATTGTTTGAAAGTACAATATCCATAAACTCGTGTATCAAACCTTCTTCTAACTGGGATAGATTACCATATTTATGAACAGCCTCATCAAACCACAATAACCCGTCCTCATATTCCCAACTGTACTGTGTTGTCAGAGTTTGTTTAACATCTCCTAAAACTTTTAATTATACAACACAAGTTTTTACTGTTTTGCATGGAGGCAATTCAGCCCCCCACCTTGGTTGGTTGTGTTCATGATGTTGGCTAACTATGGCCATTTGATCTTTTTATTTTCTTAGAAGTCATCATTTGGTAATGTCCATATTTGTTATTTCCCATTCATGGTTTAGCTGATCACATTTTTTTTTTCAATTTGGTAAGTGAACATAGACCCAGCTAATCATTACTGGATAGTTGGAAAAGGTGCAAGAGTGACTAAAGATCACTTATACTTACTATAAAGTCATTGAATGGCAGTTTCATTATAGCAGAAAATTTTAAATGTATATTTAGGCTAGAAGATATACGTGAATAGAAGAAAGCTAAAATTCTGGTATCAACTAAAGCACTAAACAGATGGATTAATAATAATGTTTGTCTTTTGGCTTTTCCCAGTTAGGGGTCGGCACAGCGGAATGCCGGTCCTCTAATGATTGGCAGTAGATTTTCACGAACGCCAAGGTGCCAGCTCGACGTTCAACCTTCAACAAAGGCACGCCCATTTACGCATGTCTTTCGAACACCCACCCAACCGCGGGTAGGATGACTCCACACAA
>NC_056746.1:687521966-687701966 GCF_019279795.1 Protopterus annectens
ATAATATGATTGATTGGAACAGAATGTTATTCCACCATAACATGAAAATATGAGTACTATCATTGAAGGTAAAGTAACCTACAAAGGAAGCTTATCCAAGTCGTATAACATAATTATAAATAATAATTATAATTTTGATGCAAATTCTGGAACTTTTTAGATAGTGGATTGAGTGACTCAATAGATGGTAAGAATAAAACTTTATTATTTAAATCAGTCAAACTTCTTCAAGTTTATACTGAAAAGTTTTATATGGAAATATATACATAGAGTGTTTGTTACTCCCTCTAAAATCTATGAAAATAGCCTAAAAGGGCCAAACAGTTACCAGTAAATGAAAAAATTGACTCCAGAAGGTGCACAATAAACCTTTCAGACAGTCCAATTTTTACATAGTTTATTACGAGTATTCACTCCGCAATAGCACATGTGAACTATGAAGCTTGAATTTTTAACATACTTTAACATATCAAATGTATTAAACATATTTACCATATTTATTGAGTTTTTGCATCTTGTTTGTAGGTGTTTAATGGATCAATTAGTTTTTATTGGAACACTGTGTGATATACATTCAGTTCTGATGAAGTTACTTTGTAATGTTTGGAATGAAAGCACTACTCTTTTGAATTTAATTCATTTTCATCATGGCAAATCGTTGTCATTCTTCAGTACCATCTGGTTTGTTATGGTATATAGTTCCTGGTTTGTGTTGTATTTGGTATTAACTAATATGTAAAATTAATTACTACTATTATACAAACAAGTATTAATATCTCTGTAACCATAGTACATAGACAACCAGCTGTCAGTGTGACTTTTGCTCATGCAGATATGCTCATCATTTTGTTGCAAAGCAGTTTTGTAGATGTTACTCTGTTTCTGAGATGTTTGCACAATTATAAAAAGCATGCATATTTGCATATTTAATGGATAAATAAATAGAAATATCTACAAAGGAGTGGTAGTTAGTTACCGATATCAGTGAAATTGTTTTCAGCCTTGTGTATGCTTTCACTTGATACCATAGAGTACCATCTAAACATTTTCTGTTTCAAATTCTTATTACAGTTATTAATATTTGGCATATATTCATAATTTTCCTGGAAAACAATTCACATCTGTTTTAATGAGTCATTTCTCACCGAAACTCTGTTCTACAAAATATCAAGGTGGATATTTCCTGAGATACCTGCGGTAGTGTTGTTGCCTCACAGTAAGACGTCGTCCTGTTCGATTTTCAGCTAGAGCATCTTCTGTGTGGAGACATGCATGAATGGGCGTATCTTCGTTGAAGGTTGTGCGTCAGGGCCAGCAACTCGGCACGTAAAAATCTACTGACAATCATTAGCGGACCGAAGTTCCTCTGTGGCAACCCCTAACCAGGAAAAGCCAAAAGACACAGCAACAACAACAATGTGCATACCTTATCAGTATGCATGTATAAATATCTCCAAAATGGTAGTAGGCAGGTAGCAACTACAGTGACGACTTTTGTGGTATTATGTAATTTTTCATTTGACACCACGAAGTATCACATATGTTCTAGATGGGTCAAGTTATTAACAGAAATATATAAATGGAACATATTTAGAATTTGGTATAAAAAGAAATCACAGTTTCTTTATCAATGGACCCTGGATTTGGGTCAGGAAACATTCCTGACACAGGCTGTAAGCAGCAAAATAAAATGCTGCTCCACAATACTTCTATTTGTATACTGCCAGAGATTTTAACAAAAGCAAACATATAATATATCTCATTATTATAAATCTTTCTCTCTCTCTCTCTCTCTCTATATATATATATATATATATATATATATATATATATATGTATATATGTATATATCTACCTCATATTGTCATTGTGCCAGATAATTGACACCACTTTATCGAATCTTCACTTCTTTGAACTCCCGGAACAAAGGCACTTTACCCAGGGTAAACAACTGCTCGGCCACCGTGGTGAACCTTGCCCATTCCTCAATGCAGTGCAATCTCAGAGTTGGTATATTTAGTTATGGAGGAAGACCCCCACACTGGGGAGTGTGGGGGCGAAGCCCCCCACTTAGATGGATACTTGTTTTGTTTTTTATTGTTTTGTCCTGGTAATCCAGTGGTTGTTTACCCTGTTTGAATTGCCATTGTTCCAAGCACTGGAAGAAGTGAAGTTTCGATAAAGTGGTGTCAATGAAATGGGATTTGATTATCTGGTCCGTCGACAATTTGAGGTAAATCCAATGTGTGTGTGTGTGTGTGTGTGTGTGTGTGTGTGTGTGTGTGTGTGTGTGTGTGTGTGTGTGTGTGTGTGTGTGTGTGTGTGTGTGTGTGTGTGTGTGTATCCATATGCCACAAAAGTTGTCACTGTAGTTTCTACCTGCCTACTACCATTTTGGTGATATTTATACATGCTTACTGATAAGTTATGTATGTATATAAATATGTGTGTGTGTGTGTGTGTGTGTGTGTGTGTGTGTGTGTGTGTGTGTATTTGTGTAGAAAAAGAGAATGATAACAATAATCCTATTTGTTAACCAGGTAGGCCCCAATGGATACACTATCCCTTTTATGGCTAACCTGTGAACAATGTCAGGTAATGTGACTTGCTCACGGTCACACAGAGGACAAATAAGGGCTGAGCACTCTTCAATTTTAAAGTTGTTTTCTGAAATTACTAGAGATGCAGAAACATGGTCAAGGCATGTCATGTTTGTGCATCTCTAATATGAAGTATAAAAACAGTAGTGTTATCATTGTTTTTTTTTTTTAAGAAAAACTTTGAATCTCTTTCCATGACAGGAAAAAGCATACACATCTGCATGCAATGTCTTATTGAAGAAATGTTACTTACCACAACAAGGATGACAACATCCAAATAAGAAGACACACTGTGTTTACTTCTTGTACTGCTAGAACAAGAAAAAATATTTTATTTCTTAATTCTCTTTTGTATTAATGCACACTGCTCAGAGAATCCATGTTGCCATAATGAGGCATTTTAGAAAGAGAAACACTTGACATCAGGGCTTTACAAGCCAATTAGCCTCTCCATCTCAAACACACACCTACATCTTGACTCTATGAAATGAGGTTCCGGTCTTGTTTGCAGTAGGAAAGCAATGTATTTTCTGCACTTTATTTACCAGCATTTTTGTGAATGAAAATAAAATAAAAAGGTGCAGTTGACTGGGAGCTGCTACATAAATGCTGGGCAAGTGATATTAGAAGACATTGCCTCTCCGAAGCTGTATTTTTACTGCATAAGTATTTTTACAGTTGTCCAAAAACATTCAATGAGAGTCATATAGTAAATTAAGTGTATAGTTTTGATCTCATCTTCCTAAAATTATACTTTTCTGGCAAATCATTGATGAGCTGTAGTGCCTAAGTAACAACAGATATTTGAGTTTCCATCACACAAAATCAAGTCAATACAAAGCCTATTGTTTAGTTAGTATTTAGTAATCAATACTGTGATGCAGAGAAAACAGGAGTTATGTGCACATTAATTTTTAATAAGACAATAAGACACAGAATGAACTGAATGCATTGTAAGAGAGAGAGAGAGAGAGATTGTCTGCTTGTGTGTGTCTGGATTTTTTTTTTGATGGGGAAGGGGGAATGGATTTATATATAAGGAAGAAAATTGTCTTTGAGTCTCTAGTATTTGTTGGCTTTCTTAATGATTGATCTAAGAGGGGTGGGTATGTATAAATGTGTTTAAGTATGTATCCTGACTCCGTGATTAACAAGAAAATAAATGCAGCAAAGTTTAGAAACATTAATTTTGTTTGGCTTTTGTAATCAGGATTTGTGGGCATGTATATGTGTGTGCAGGGGTGGTATATGCATGTATATTGAGAAAATGTGTGTGTGTATGTGCATGCGTGAGTGTGTGTATGTGTGTGTGTGTGTGTGTGTGTGTGTGTGTGTGTGTGTGTGTGTGTGTGTGTGTGTGTGTGCGTTTGACTGTCTTTGGTTACTTCTCAAGGGAAAGGAAAGGAACAAGAACCTAAAGAGACAATCATATGTGTATGTGAGTGTATGTTCATACTTGAAACAGTCTGGTCACTGCATTGAAATTCATCATCACAAATGGTAAGAAATAGCCACCTGGTAGACTTACTTTTTATTTTGCTCTAGTATGTTATGTGTTTAAATTGAATAATAGTAGATCTACTCCTACATTAACCATTCCATTTATTTCAGCATTGAAGGTTTGGAAGATGAAATGTGCATGTGTGTGCGTGCGTGCGTGTGTGTGTGCGTGTGTGTGCATGCTAATTCAGAAGTGTGTAAATACCATATGTACATAAAAGGCAATCGTCTTTGTCATATTCAGTGGTTGCAGAGGTTATGATAAAAATGGCTTCACACCCAAATGGGATTATTAAGCGTGAAATGTGACATTGTTTTATGACAAAATGTGAATGTATGTCATATTAACATATTTGCTAACTTGCACAAGACAGAGTTGATGGTACTTCATGGTATCAACTGAAAGCATGCATAATACTGATAAGATTCTCAGTCTTAACTGGTATCTACCTACCACTGTTATGTAGATATTTCTACTTCTTTAGCAATGGCATATGCAGCTATGCATAATTATATTTATGCAAATACATCATTACTGCCACTTAATGGCATTGTGGAGCAGCATTTCACATGCCAGGTCAGTAGACAGGTTAGGAATAAATGCTAACTCAAATACAATGGTCAGTAATCAATAATGTTTTATTTTTTATGACAGATTCTGAACATGTACAATTTTAATATCTCTATTAATAGCTTGAGTAATGTAGAGTACATATGGTACTTCATTGTACCAACTGAATGCTGGCAGAATGCTGCAAAAGATGTCACTAATAACTGATGTCTGCGTGCTGCCAATTTTCAGATATTTATACTTGTTTAGTAATAATATAAATATATGCATACAAAGAAATATTTCAAGACTGGACATTAATTCCATTCTAACCTGCCAATATACCAAAACATTTGTTCTCATAACAAGGGTCCAAGCTGTTCTTAAAAAATATCTTAAACTGGTGCTTGCTTTAATCTAATTTGATAGTATATTCCATGCATCAGCTGTTCTGTTAGTGAACCAATGCAGTACACTTCTCATTCCTATGGAATCTTTTACATAGGTTGTGTGATGTTTTTCTATTACTTTTTTGACAACCCCATACATTCACAGAGGTAGTTTCATCTAACTGTTCTATATGTTGGAATAATGTTCCCTCTTAATTATCTATATAAGACTCTGTACAAGTTCAGATATTTTAGTCTTTCATAATAACTTAAATTTTCATATCCATGGATGCCCTTGGTATATTTCCACTGTACTGTTTCCAATTTACTCATGCTTGTTTTCTTATAAGAAATATTTATTCAATAAAATCCACATACGAAAAAGATGACTGAAATACTTTTCACATATACAGGGTGAGTTAAGCGCTTTCGACTGGATCCAACAGCCAGTCTTCCTCAGAACTAAAGAACACTAAGGAGTAAAGAGCTTTTATGCTGTAAAGACAGCGGTTACAAAAACCGCGCCAAACAAAAGTTTGAACAGTTTCAACATTATTTAAAGAAACAGTTACTTATTGATGTTTGAAATAGGAGCAGCAGCTGTCGTGCATATTTTCCGCTAATGTCATACAGTCATATTAGCTTACATTTCAGTTCAGATGACAACTAAACTATGCACAAAGTATACATATGCATGCATAAGAAATCGCAAAAAAATTGTTGGAAAAAATGTTAAAAACATGCATAACAAATGCGTTCAATAAATAGATGTATTCGATACATCCACTACCCTCCATACACCTAACCATAGAGTTGAACGCAAAAAATTGATATATACATTTATATCCAATGTTTAAAATGAGAAATAAAAATGTTAATAAAAAATAAGAATATATATAAAAGTATTAATGTTAAATTGTGGACTAACTAATTAATATATGTATATATATATAATACTTAATCTTCAAAAATAAATAATTCTAAAAACACTAAATTGTCTTAAAATTCCTAGATAACATTAATAAGGATATCTTATACCTAATTACTGTATATTCAGCCTAAAACATACAACAAAGTGAACAAGGGTGGAATGTATAAATAAATGTTTAACATTCCACCTTTGTTCACTTTGTTGTATGTTTTAGGCTGAATATACAGTAATTAGGTATAAGATATCCTTATTAATGTTATCTAGGAATTTTAAGACAATTTAGTGTTTTTAGAATTATTTATTTTTGAAGATTAAGTATTATATATATATACATATATTAATTAGTTAGTCCACAATTTAACATTAATACTTTTATATATATTCTTATTTTTTATTAACATTTTTATTTCTCATTTTAAACATTGGATATAAATGTATATATCAATTTTTTTGCGTTCAACTCTATGGTTAGGTGTATGGAGGGTAGTGGATGTATCGAATACATCTATTTATTGAACGCATTTGTTATGCATGTTTTTAACATTTTTTCCAACATTTTTTCCAACAATTTTTTGTGATTTCTTATGCATGCATATGTATACTTTGTGCATAGTTTAGTTGTCATCTGAACTATAATGGAGGAAATGTAAGCTAATATGACTGTATGACATTAGCGGAAAATATGCATGATAGCTGCTGCTTCTATTTCAAACATCAATAAGTAACTGTTTCTTTAAATAATGTTGAAACTGTTCAAACTTTTGTTTGGCGCGGTTTTTGTAACCGCTGTCTTTACAGCATAAAAGCTCTTTACTCCTTAGTGTTCTTTAGTTCTGAGGAAGACTGGCTGTTGGATCCAGTCGAAAGCGCTTAACTCACCCTGTATATGTGAAAAGTATTTCAGTTATCTTTTTCGTATGTGGATTTTATTGAATAAATATTTCTTGTGAGAAGATTTCATCTGTTTATTACAAGTTTTTCTGCAACCGGTCCTGACGAGCAGCGTATTCTCCAAGCTCTACCCTGCAGCGTTTTTGTTGGATATATAGTAGTTTGGATTCGTTTTTTGTTTCTTGTTTTCTTATAAGGTTTCCATATTGTTATTTTATACTCAAGTTTGGGTCTAATGTAAATAACAAATGATGACTTCATCATTTCTGATTCCCTAGATTTTATAAATCTCTTTATGCAAACTATAGTTCTATAACTATCATTAACCAAGTGGTTGATATGATTAGAAAACTCAAAGCTGGATCTACCCATATACCCTGTTCATTAACTGAATCCACACTTTCAGTCATGGTGTGCTGTATTAAATATTCACATTTCAAGTTATGTCTCCTACATCTCCTATGCTTAGTTTTTTTTATGTATTTATCAGCATATTATTCTCCTGTGACCAAATGGTCAAATTAGTCAAGTTCTTTTGCAGACATGCCCTATCTGTAGCACATGTAAACAGATTATCCAATTTCAAGTCATCTGCATACAGAATAGAAAACTTCAGAAGAACAAGATAGTTCTGAAAGATACAATCTAAACAAGTATGGACCTAGGGCTGAGCCCTGTGGGACACCCTGACAAATGCAAAGGCATCACAGAGGTCAGGTATGGCTTCTCAGATAAGTGGGGTAATTGGTACCCAAGAAAATATGAGCTATTCTCCAGAAATATTATGACTCCATACAATATGTCAATAATAATATTAATAACTTTAACCAGAAGGTGTTTATATGGCATTACAAGGTTTCAGATGAAAACATGCATGACACTTGAAAAACTTTATGCAGAAAGATGGTGTCTAACCAGCACTGGTTTGCAGATATTTACATTTATTTGACCATTAAATATGCAGATATGCATATAAATCAAAATTATAGAGATGCATGAAAAATGTTGTGACATCTAAAAAAGTATTTTGCAGAAAATGAAGAGCACGTCTCCAGGAACAAAAGCCACGCTGATAGCTGAGGTCTATCTACTATGGTGACATGGATGTTGTTTGCATAAGTTTGATAATTATTGGTATATATCATCAAATTACTTGTTCAATATAAAATTACTATTGCACCTGGGTGACATGTTAATGTCATCAATGTGAAGGGGGAAGGGAAGTGCTGAGGATCTTTCATATTTCAAATTTTTTGTAAGTTTTTTAGTTGTTATATACATATATATAAAAATTATATATATATATATATATATATATATGTGTGTGTGTGTGTGTGTGTGTGTGTGTGTGTGTGTGTGTGTGTGTGTGTGTGTGTGTGTGTAGATAGATATAGATATAGAGAGACATATATAGATATGTAATATATAATTCTTGCTATGAGAGACAGGTCAGGGTGCCTGCAGACCAACCCTCACACTATACATCAAATTATGGATGACATATTTACAAAGCTATTTCAGAATAAATCTACTGTCAAACCAGAAGAAACAGCCATTTTTTAAAGACATTTCCCTTTCACACATGACAAACTCAATGAAAACATAACTTTATAAACTTTTCACACTAAGTGAAGTTAACAATCCCTTTTAAGTATGCCAAATGGGAAGGTGGCTGGACCTGACAGTTTACTTGCTGAGTTTTATCATAACCATGTCCATGAGCTCAGTCAAGTTTTGAACAAGTTATTTACACAAAGGAACAGAACTGGTGGATTCCATTTTCTTCTAGAACTGCATCAGTTTTCTTGATACCAAAAATGGACAGGATCTGAATTATATTGTTGAGTACAGATCCATTTCACTCCTTTCTATGGAATCTAAAATTTATTCAAAAATTCTATCTAGGTGTTTGGAAGTCTATTTCCAGACCATATGCTTCAACATCAGCAAGGTTTCAGCAAATTCAGGGAATATTTAGGTTCTGTCTCAGTCTGACTCAGTGGGCTAATTTAACCTTGTCTAATTTAACCTCAACTTCATTAGGTACATTTTGCCTTTATCTTTCCAGAGCCTTTGACTCTTACGATTGGGACTTTCTTCAGGTCTCAGGAAGTATAGAGTATCAAAGGGGCCTATATAGATAAATGCAAAGTATTATATCTAGACCCTTACATAAAAATCAGGTCTATATCAGCCCATCAAAATGCCTGACGATCGAACACCAGATGTTCGAACTGTGAAGTTCGAACACTGATTATCGCGATGCAGCGGAACACTGAATTCCTTCCCAGGGAAAGAATTCAGTGGGCCATTTCTGTGGCTTTGTGATTATCAGAACTGTGGTG
The DNA here is from genome assembly GCF_019279795.1 of Protopterus annectens. Lineage (NCBI taxonomy): Eukaryota > Metazoa > Chordata > Ceratodontiformes > Protopteridae > Protopterus > Protopterus annectens. The sequence goes on from NC_056746.1 coordinate 687,531,173, forward strand.
GGAAGTTATGGGTTATGTTCAGGTAAGTGTGTGGATTGTGTGGACGTTAGGGTTAGGGAACGGGTTAGGTGAGTTAGGGTTAGGGTGCAGGTCAGGTGAGTGTGCGATAGAGATGGAACTTAGGGTTAAGGTTTGGGTTAAGGTAAGTGGATAGATAGTAGTGTATGTACAGTTTAGTATAGGGTTAGGTGTAGGATTTTAAGTGTTTGTGTGTGGATTGCTTTTTTTTTTTGGTGTGCTTGTGTTGTGTGTGTTTCTTGGAACAGCGATTTGTTTTCCCTGGGAAAAAATCACTGTTCTAAGACTTCAATGTTTTTGTACTTCGTGGTTAGAAGTTTGAACATATGGTGTTCAAACTTCAGCCATATTTGTGAACTGATATAGACCCTAAAAATCAACACAAATGCTTTAATGTCCATGGCTATTCCTGTATCAAAAGGCACATACCAATGTTGCTCTCTGTCATGTCCTCTATCTCCAATGTTGTTTGTGCTGGCTAACAGCATATTAGCTGTTTTTTTTTTTTCAATAAAAATCACTCTAGATCAGGTGTCACTTTTTCTAACAGTACTATATTTTCCTCCATGTGGTTTGCTGATGATGGGGTAATATGTATAGACCACCCTCATAATAACTTGAAATATATATACTAGTTACTAGAATGTTTTGTTAATCTCTCAAGTCTCTCTGTTAACAAGGATAATCATTCATATTTCCATTAAACTAATCTTCTATAGGGGTTACACAAGCAATAGGAGTCTTAGGAAAAATTGATGATGGGAAAGTCAATAACCAGGAGGTCTAAGACAAAAGTGATTAGTTCCTTTTCACAAAGAGGCATCAACTCCTCCTTTACTTATCATCTTACTCTATAGCAGCAGCTCTAAATTAAATAATGCAAGTGAGGAGCTCACAAACACCAGTCTTGATTATACTTGGGATTTTCATTCTTTACTCTCTCTGACTAAGTCTAAGAGCTCATGATTGTTGGAAAGAATTCTGGATAGGTAGGAAACTGACAGGTAGTAATCAATGCCCCTTTTTGGGGAGTTACTGGGTAGGGTATGAGATTAGAATCTGTATCTGGTTGGTGACAATCTTTGTTTGGCTTAACTGGATGTTCAGGAAAACTTGGGTGAGTTCTCAAAATATTAACAAAGTTTACAGAACTCTAAATATTAAAATACTAAACACTGACAGTTTGTACAACTCAGCTATATCTACTACAACATTAAGATTTATAACATCCTAAATTGATACTACCTTTACTAGGGACCACCATATCTAAAATGTTGGATAAAGGAATAGTCAGAAAAGGTTGTATTGCCACAATTTACTGTTCATTGATTAACAAGGAGGAACAAACCAGTTTAGAGTCTAAAATAAGGTGGGACTTACAGCTAGACAGAGAGATGACATTACCTGCCTGGCAAAACAACATTGGACAGCAGAGAATGTTTAGAGCCATCCATCAACTGGCATTCATATGGTATAAGTTGTAACATCAGTAGTAAAATTCTCCTGTTACTCTACATAATAGTTGCTGTGTGGATAATATGAGATGCTGGAGATGCGCTCTGAAAATGATGTAAATTATTTGCATGTGGTATGGAGCTGTCAGAAGATTAGTGAATTTTAGGCTCAATTCATTGAAGCCACTTCATGGGTGATCAGGAAAGTTTTACCAGACCTTCAGCACCTGGAGTTTTGGTTATTTGGGCTTGACATTGTGTCTTTTAGACTAACAGAGACAGAAAAATCATAGATAAGAATAGCCAATCTGATTACGCCTGCTGTTATTGTTGCTAGTTGGAAATCAGACTCCACAGATTTTGCAATATTTTTGGTACATAAGGACAGAGAGCTTTGTCTTAACTAGAAAATTACAAATGTTATACTTCTTTTAAAGATCTGTGAAACATTTCTTATCTGTGTTTGTAGAATATTAAGGGGATTACTAATGCTAAGTGTAAATGTTATGTAATGTATAGATTACTCATTGTTCGACGGAACTGTTACTTACCATTGCCTTTCTTGATTTTTTCTTGTTTTGTGTGTCAATGGTCATGCCATTTGTCCTGGTCCACTTAAATAAACACATCACACCGAATGACGTTTGATGACCTTTATTAAACTTCCATAAACATAACATTATTATCCAATATTTATTAATTACAAATGAAACATTGCATAGTTGATTGTATTCCAGCATCAACATCCATGTAATGTTAATTAGGACAGTGTGATCTTGCTCATCCTGACCAAGTAAGCAGCATCCATACCTCCACTCACATACTTATGAAGCAGCGTCCCAGCACTCACTTCATTTACCATTTATTGAGTTAGACATCCAACCAAATAAGCAATGTCCTTACCTCCGCTCACTTATTTTACTTATGAAGCAACATCCCATCACGCACTTCATTAACCAGTTATCGAATTAACATCCAACCCAATAAGCAGTACCCTTACGTCCACTTGATTATTTATCAAGCCACCTCTAAATACTGACTTTCCTTTCCCAACCCATTAAATTGAACATCCAAAGCTAGAGGGGGAACAGAAGAGGGTACACCTGTCCCTCTTCTCCACCCACCAGCCTGACCAGGCTGTTCCCCCTCTCTCCTAACAAACTAATCTAGCAGCTCATTAAAAGGCATTAGGAACATCATTCGGTGCACAACATCCTCTCTAACCCAACTACATCCATGTCACCACCTCCCAAAGTCCTAACTAAGAAATAACCAAAGTAGCCAACTGCCTAACTGCCTAAAATTAATCCCCCCATCCCTCTAGAATGCTAATGTGGCCAACTATAACCTCATACTCTAGCATAATCTCTGTGTACTAGCTAAATTCACTTACCTAACCACCAATAATAGCTTCACAATGTTTTACAGGTCATTACCTGCCAAATGCACCACCAAAACACTAAATCCACACCAGGCGAAACTACACCAGAACAGTATACTACAAAAATTTTAAGAAGCCTAATACAAAAAACAAAATATGTCTAATTTCCTCCCTTTTCTCCTCTCAATGGATATACTAATGACCAGAATGAGATTTCATTTCTCATGGGTCAATCACCAGTAATCCTGCCATCAAAACCACTATTATAAGGCAAGAATGGATTTAGCAATCAAGACCACCCTGATAATGACATCAGTACATCCATGAATAAACAGAAAACATGTAGGTCAATTGCCCTCCATAAACCAACACCAGCCCTTACAACTGACCTACTTTGACAATATGCAATGTCTGCTGAACTTCACACTATCAAACCTACCCTTCCAGCATAAGGCACCGCCCAAAATTTAGTAAATTAATCTAACCCAGTCATCCATGGAACTGAAGTAATAGCAAATCAAAGCTCCTTGACCAGCTAGAAATGTCCCAACTTGTTCACAAGCTCGAACCAACTAACTCAACACTCCGTCCCACCAATCTCTGAACCCCTGGTTGCTGCAACACAATATGACCAAGTAATCCACACCCTTCCATATACTTTACTTCTAAAAAGCTACCCCAGAATCCTGCCATAAGCATCTAATCCTTCTAACCCCACCTAACATGCCTAGGCAGACCACATTAGCAAACCATACCACTGTCATCTGGACCAACTTCACCTGCTAATACTATGCCTGCCAAATTAAAACTGGTTTGAAAGCCCCACATCCCAAATCCAGCCATCCTACCCCTTTTGACAGCCAAGCCACAACCAATCCCCCTCAAAGTAAGCCCTGACCCACTCCTCTTGCTACATTTGCAAACTAATGCAAATCCCCCTGACTAATGCAACACAGCTACCGAAACTCAACACCATCCTTATTTCACTGCCTGCCCTTGGAGTTCCCCTTTAAAGCTTTTCTTTCAATGTATCACATCTGCATCCAGTAACAAAACAAATCCTAAACATCTACTTGAAGACCAAAACCATGCCCTGCTTAATCCCTATAACCTCAGCCTATCCACTGGAGCACATACAGCCTACCTATCTGCAACACACACATACCTGCAATACCCATCAAACCCTCCTAGTCTGAAAGCCATACATATAACACACGACCTGCTATTAGTCCCAGAAAAAGAATAACGAACAAACTAAATAACCTACCCTTCCCCATTCCTAATCCACCTAAGCTCCAATCACTAATTCCCTTTATATGAAACAAATAATCCTACATAATGTCCTGACACTCCTTGATTCAATAAAATTCCTTGAGAAACCCCACTCATATTATCCATGTAACAAATTAACCTACACAATTCAGGATGGTATAGACTCAAATTAACCTGCGTGTCTTCCTTATCTGTCGCTTGACCCTCTGAATACCTACCCCCATATTTCAAACCAGTGTGAAATCTACACAGTGTTCATAAGGGCAAGGCTGTTCCCTCCTGCAAGCAAACTGCCTAAGCAAACTTAACACCCAGAGGCCTCACATGTAAGCAGTAAGACAGTAAAGCCTTAAACATTGTTTTCTGTTTAAAGTTCCTAATGCCATCAGCTTAACTCCATCCGCATCACTGAGTTCACATATCCTGGTATTCCCCATAAATAAAACAAAAAAAGCAGCCTGTCTTCCCAATATCACAGTGGTGCAGCAGTAGCACTGTCGCCTCTCAGCAAGAGGTTCTCTGGTTCGATTCTCGGCTGGTGTTCCTTCTGTGTGGAGTCTGCATGTCCTCCCTGTGTTCGTGTTCATGTTGGTTTCCTTCGGGTGCTCCGGTTTCCTCCCACGTTACAAAGACATGCATCTGGAGCATTTCTCCCCAGGCCACCACTGAAAATTGGCTTTGTTCCAAGTCGGACTTTCCCAGTTAACAAATGTTAAATAAATAAAATAAAAATATCGGCGGAACCCATCCACATGAATGAATTCACATATCCCTGTACTCTCTCATTCCAAATCACTCTTCTAAGTAAAACCAAAGGGTCAGATGTCCTTGGGCAACCCTAACCCATCAGTCATCACTAAACACTTGCTTCACTGAACCCCTGATGTAGCTCATCCTTCCTTGTATCCATTGAGCCCCCATACTGCACAAGCTCTCACACACTGAACCGAGTAGGTAAAATTGTAACGGTACCTGTAACCTTGCTCCATCAGTCAAAAGTCCTCTTTGCCGCAACATCCATCCCCTGATGAGACCACTTCCTTTGGGCCATCAGCTGATATGAACTCTACGTTGACACTATCTCCAACCCCATTGAGTAGCACTCCAGCAACACAAACACCCAGTGTAGCACCACCATCTGCAAGAACAGACACATCTAAATCATCTGATATACATAATACCTGTTTAAAGACAACCTGCTCACCCTCTGAACGCCCTCAATAAATCCACCTTCCTTTGCCACATCCAAGGGCCTATTACTACTTGTCCCAAAACCTTCACTCTTGTATGATGAAATATCACCATCTTCTCAATTGCAAGGCATTATGCTTTTTAAGTGGGTTTTGTTGTGTGTACAAATGATGACCATGGTAACACATGCCCATGCCAGCCACGGGCTGAAAATTCATATCAGGAATACCTTACTGGTATCCATGGTAAATGAAAATTAACCATATTTTTCCATTAAATTCTTCTACCTTTTCCAACAGCTTGTGAAGCCAAAATCTGGCAATTATACTAACCTCTGTACAGCTGAGAGGTACGCATGACCCTACTGCCATTTCAGAACACCCACTACACTCTGACTTTGATGCAGATCCTATACTGCCTTTTTTTTTTAAGTGGTAACTTGTAAAATCACACAGTCACACAATAACAGCTGCCTAACAGGATGGGTTCCTACTCTAAAATTTCTGGATGGCCCAGACTTTGCTGCTTAAGCAACTGGCTTAATAACTAGTTATTTTTATTATTTTATTTTTGTAGGACTGAGATGGTTGGCTTGTGCCTAATGGCACAGATCCCACCTGGAAATCTAACATTTAACACATACAGCAATAAAAAGGGGAAAAGGTACTTCAAGCATTCGACAAACCAAGAAATACACTCTATCAATGTCAAGGATATTATGGCAAGCAAATGGTAAAATACATGAGTGCAGATACTTGAAAAGGTATTTTACTCTCCAGGAAAGAGCTGGCTATGCAACAAAGCAACTCATACATCTCAACTGTCCCAGATACCAGTTCCTCACAGTAATCAATGAACTTAAATAAATAGATCGATAGATAGATAGATAGATAGATAGATAGATAGATAGATAGATAGATAGAGAGATAGATAGATAGTTACCCCTAGATGTTAATCAACATAAGTAATTTGATGACTCCATCCCCCAATTCTGTTGCCTAGTCAGTAAAAGTATTCTGATTAACTACTACAACAGTTGCTTTCAAATAGATCTACATATCTCATATTCCTAGACTTTTCATACAAATCCCTGCAGCAGTATAACCATGAATATTTAGAACCAAGGGTGATGCTAGGATACATGGCCACCCTAGTGAAACATTGCATCCTGTGAGTGCCCCAATTACTAGAATACTAAACATTCCCCTAAGTGAAAAAGTGCCCTTGACACTTTCTGCAACAGCAACTTTAAGTCATGGGAGCAAGGCCTTTTGACATACTTACAACAGAATGTGTGATTCTGAGGTTTTCTGCTGCAGAACAGAGTGTGCAGTCTGATAGAATGAGAAGATTAGCATAAATTTTTCTAAGGGTGCAAGTCTGAACTCGTATGAGTGTCACTACTGTCTAACTGCACCCTCACTGGATTTCTCATCGATTCTTCAGGAAACCTCCCTCCATGAAATCTGCGCAGCTGAAAATACAGCCATGCTTCAATATCCATTAGTGGCAGACTGTGCACGAGCAGAGTCATTACTCCATCCATCTCACAGCCTGTGAAACAGTTTGTAGCAAATTAATAGCATAGCAAGTGTAGACCAGGTGGGTGACTTCTTGCCCTCCTGTAACCATTACTATTTAACTACTCACTATACTATCAAGCTGGCAGTGTCAAAGGCTGTGTGAAAGCCTTACTAAAACTTAAAAAATATAAGAAGTCAGAGGTATTTAGGGACAATTTTTATATATTGCTCTTACAAACTTAGAAAGTCGATCGCATAACAGGTTTTGCATGAACATGAATTCCCAAAGAGTATGAAGTCTGCTTAGTTCCTGTTAAACTCTGCAACCTCTCCCTCCCATTAAATACCACCACACCACTACACAAAAAGTGGGCATAATGTTATGTACTCGAGCAGCACCACCAATTCAGCAGCCATGCGACTGCTGCTATGCATGCACAGCAAGGCACCATTACCTGCAGTTATTCCCAGTCTGAAGAGCCGTAAAACTGCTGCTTATGTAAACACGCACCACCAGCAAAGCCAAAGATATGACAAATTGTACTACTCCATCAACTCAAAACGATGCTCAAATAAAGGGGTGTTTTTGTCAAACATCTTTTCTGAAAGGACAGAAAGAGAGAGAGAAAATAAAGGCACTCAAACTCAACTGTATGCCAAAGTTTAACAGCTGTAGCAATCCCTTGCCGACATTGTGCATGCGCTTAACCCCAGCACCCTGAAGCAAACAAACATCAGCTCCACACAGCCCATGAAAGAAGGCACTCCCTGGGAAACACTAAACCACCAAGGGAACCAAACCAAGTGTACTCCATCAGAATTCAAGGCCTCTCACCAAAAACTGACTCCCCAGAGAACTGGTCATTTCCAAACCACAGGAAAAGACTGCATGATTGAATCTATATACAGTCAAGTAAAGGACGCACCTATTGCAACTGACACACTACAGTAACACCAGAGGGATGCCATAACACTCACAAACGTTGCAGTCATATGGAATCATGGAATCAATGCTCAGCGCATCACCTCAAGCACCCCCTTATGATTCCAAATCGCCATTGACCAACCAACTTTAATTCCAACAGAGAGAGAGAGAGAGAGAGAGAGAGAGAGAGAGAGAAAAGAAAAAAAAACTACTAGTATGAACCATACCAATGCTCAAATCATTAAACATTCAGCAGCCTTGAGAAGGCACACCACCACTACTCCCAGCACATACTACACAACACCACAAACCGAGATCTAAACAAATTAAACCACCCAATTTCCACACAATTAAGTATCACCCACAAACTACCTAGCAAAGTTACAATAACATAATAGCCCAGCAACCATGTTGTCCCCAACCACCTCACACTTACCATGGCTACTTACCAACTTTACCCCTTCATCAAAATCCAAAGCCTACATACTCCCCAGTACCTACTGGTCATCGTGGACGTAATACTTGCTTTAGCAAGTTCATGCCAAAATGTGATTCCTTACCCAGTTACACTTGCATAAGCCCCTTAAGCCCCTCCCTACCCTTATCTCATTTCGTCCCAATCATCCTTCCTTCCCATTTAACCCTTTTCTTCCCCCACCCTCTTAACACTTACTAATATACTCATCTAACCCCACTCTGAAGATGTCCCTGGACAAATTATTTTGTTACCAGACCTCATTTATATGTAGTTTCAATAAGAACTTGCTATAAAAAACTTTGTTTCTAACTGGTCCAAACCCAGTTGTGCACCATATTATGTGCTAGCTTATTATTTAAAAAAATAACAGAGTGTTTACCTAATTTGGTGTTTTTTATAAGACAGATGTGGTTGGGGATTTGTCCATAAAGGGTTAACTTTATTTTATTTATATTTGTTTACCGAGGTGGAGTATTGATCACCGCGGACCTTTTTCAGGATCTACCCTCGAGCACTGTTTGGTTAAGTGGCTTGCTCAAAGCCACACAGTTAGGCAATGGGAGCTGAGGGAACCAAACCATGGACTACGGGAAACATCTCATCAATGTAGTTTTAATTCTCTGCACCAACTGCTAGGCACATTAATGTATCCCATATATGTAGAAATCTCCAAATTTAGTCAGTAAAATAAGAATTTGTTTCAGCTCTCAGCATCTTTGCTGAACAAACTGGACAAGACAAAACTAAAAATAATGAGGAGAGTGTGGAATCATGTGGAATCATGTGGAATCATGTAGAATCGTGTGCACTTTTTATTTTAAATAATTCTCTAAATCACTTAAAAATTAGTAGAACAACAACAGCTATATCAGCATTCATTTTCTAAACAAAAAAAAACAGGCATACTGAAAAGTTAAAACAGAACAACAGGAATTGCATCAACGTTCATTTTCTTAAGTAAGAAGTGTGCCAAAAAGTTAATAATGCAAAGGGATTTGATCAACATGCATTTTCTAAGCAAATAAGATATATTAGACTGCACGTCTGTCATGCTTGACTGACTGTAGTTGTCAGTGATTTACCAGAAAAATGAAACATTTTCGGATGGACAGCAAAATATGAGATAAGATTAAGGGGCAGTTGAGAACTAGTACTATTATAGTGGCAATGCATTGTGGAAATTGTGGTGTTACTCCCATCAGTCTCTGAAATCTTATCGGTAGGTTAGAGAGAGCAGTCAACATTTCCGCAATGTATTCCATTTACCTACAGTTGGAAGGCTAAACCAGCCAATAACTATCACCTGCTGTAAAACACTTTCTGAGAGGTGTTGTGGAAATTGGTGTTGTTTATGACAGATGAAGATACGTTGGCTGCAGTGACTTAAACAAAACAGAAGGGCAAGCAGACCAACTTAGTAACAAACAATTACATCTTAGTATATTGTTTATTGCTGGCTTTGTAAGTTTAATTCAAGAAAACCAAGCAGGCATAATTAATAATTATAATAATTTAATTTAAGCCATATGATCTAAAGTGCATTTTTCCTCCAGAATAAAGAAAGTATTGAACTTTACCCTATTATGATTTATTTATTATTTATTTTGACATATTTTCTGAATGTTGTTTGTCATAACATCTTTCTTAGCATGTGTCTTCTGGAGGATATGAAGTCTGAAACCCAAATGTATGTGAGTGTCATTATTAATATTTCATTATAATATTCAATTATTTGCAAGTGAGCAACACATTTTATAAGGAAAGGCTAAAATGAGGAAATTTGGATACTGGTATGACTAAAAGCAATAACATATAACTCTAAAGAAGAAAGTGTATATTATTGTGGTTGTTAGTATTAACAGACACTATAATCCAGGGCATAAAACCATATTAATTCAAGTGACCCTACCTGCCGAAAGATGGAGAAAGGTACGTGTTTATACATGTGTATAAAATACTATAAAAGGAAAGATTTATATCACAAGTAAAGGGAAATTACTTTGCATCAAAACCTTTTTATAAATATAAAGTATACATAGTAACCAAGTTGTAAGTTTTTTTCTTTGTTGGTAACTTTTCCATGTTTTGCATTTGTTCCACATTGTGAAAGGTTAATGTAACGTTCAACATTCTGAAAATGGAAAGTTGGCTATGACTATAGATTATTTAGTTGTTTTGCCTGTTGGGAATCACTTTATTGTTCATTATTGCAGTGCCAGTGCATAACAGGTAGTACACTCATGTTTGATGAAGAAGTCTGTGGATTCTATTTCCACACCAGGTAGATGGATTTCTGACATATCACTGCAGCCTAAGGGGGGGGGGGATTGCTACACTCCTGAGTCTATTTTCCTTTGTATGAGATTATACATTTAGGCCTCTTTTGCCTGAGTTGGTGTTGGTAGCTCAAATTGATGCAGAAGATCCCACAGCACCTATTGAAAAGAGTTGGGGTTGCTTTATTATATAACCACTTTCCATGTTTCTTTCATTATTTATACATTCAATGTATTTACGCTTTATATCACAATTTATGTTTATTTTCCTAAATACATGAAAAGTCTTTTTTACCCTCACCATTTCTACCATAACCATTTCTTTATAGCACACATTATTTCTTCATCTTTTCTTTTGTAAAACATCAGGTTTTCACCTCTTATTTTCTATTAACAGGAAATAACAATGAATTAAATATTGTCCCATTTTTCAGTATATTTTTCATTCCCAACCTTATATTTCCCATATAGCACAATGTCCATATGTATGGCTTTAAGCACTTTCCAGTCATGCACATCTTTGAATAATGTCAAAAAAACTTCATTTTTGTTACAATCTAAAAGAAAAACAATACTGCAATGTCTCTTCAGTATTAAAACTATTACACATTCCTTGTTCTATCGTATTATATTTCATGTTAATTTTCACTGGCAGTTTGTCCAGTAATAAATGCCACAAAAATAACTTACTTCAAAAAAGATTACATTTTCCTGCCTTTTTATAGCTTTCTTGTATTCATCCTCATTTTCCTCAAGGATCAATATAATACCTCATTTTCATTATCTGTGCACCATTCTTTCCTTTCTACCTCTACTTCATTTATATCAGTTATATCAATTTTCCATGTCAATACTTACTTTCATTTTCCTTCTCTTGCAAGTCTTTTGTTTTTTTTTTTTGTTTTTTTTCATTTTCTTACTCGCAACCATCCATGTACCTTTATATATCTAAAAAAAATAATAGTCTTTTTTTCAGACACTTTTTCAAATACCCAGCACAAATGTATTGACTTTCAGAAAACAACTGGAATTGTTTTAATTCCAAGCCCCCTTTTGTTTTACATTATAAACTATCCTTCTTTTGAATGGACTTAACCTAGTTTCCCACAGTTCCAAAAAGCTTGAAAGCATGTGCACACCAGGCTTTCCTAAAATATAGGCGTTTAACATATGTACCCTTTTTCTTAGGAGCAAGTGAAATGCCTTCCACCCATCTGTCTGTATATTTTTGAGAACATATTTCCATTGTTTGTTGCAACTTGTTCTGTCCCAAACTTAACCCATAGAACATCAATTCCACTTCTGGTAAAATAAATTCCTGCAATTCTTTACAAGTCTCCAAACCCTTTAGTTTTTGACTTATTTAACTGTGATTCTACTGTACCTAAATTTTGTTCTGTTCTGTAAATGTTTCTTTCATTTGATGTTAGTTCCTGGCTACTAAGACCAAATCATATGCATAGATTAGAATTAATGGCAACTTTATCCCTTCCTTAACTTCCTATCTGTCATCTGCTAACCTTGAGCTACATTAGTATATAACTGTATTCATTACCATCACAAACAGCCACAAGCTCAATGGACAGCTTTACTTTACAACTCATTCGTGTCTTATCTTTTTCCCATCCATACATCATCACACCCACACAAGAATTTTCATAAATTGTCCTCTCTATCAATCTTATTGTTTCTCCTACCCTGCGTTCTTTTAAAATGTTCAGAATTTCACTATGATCAGCACTATTGCATGCCTTAGCCACATCACATATTCTTATTTAGCTTCTTCTTCCCCATATCTATACAATCAACAACTTCTTTAACAATCATTAACATTTCATTTACCATGTTATCTTTATCTCCATATATCCCTTCATCCAATTTTTCTTTCATGACATTCATCATTCTTTTCTGAATAATCTTTAGAAATATTTTACAATCAGTATTTCCCAATGTAATTGGTCTCCAGTTTTTTTATTTTTCCCCTTCCCTAATTGTCCATATAAATGTTATAATCCCCTTATAAATCCCTTATTTTATACCATCCTCCATCCATTCCTTCATTCAATATTTCCAGAAAAACATCCTTCTCATCATCTGATATTTATTTATAAAAACTATCCCTGGGATTCAATAAAGCATTTTTACCATGCCAGAATATTGTAGCAGCTTCTGCATGGAATATGGCTACTAAGCGATTCAGTAAACAAGGCTGGGGGGCATGCATGAGCCTGCCAGCACTATTCTGGCACTGACAACACTGAATAATGCTAATTACTGCTGGTGAAAAACATGTAAATGAGGTGAATTAGCAATTCAGTAAGCAGGCAGGCATCCATGCCAGAACAATGTCCATTGCAAAATGTATTCGGTTACTAACTGTGTACATTTCTGTAAAAATCAAAACAGGGGCAAGACAGCTCAAAGTAAAGCATGTATTATGATCATTAGGCATGCCAATGGCCAAAAATATGGACATTGGCATGGAAAACAGTTGTAAAATAATAAAAATAAAAGTTTTTTGGCCAATTTTAGCCATTTAAGAGTAGTCAGCACCGCACAAATGAGATTGTGCAGAAAATAAAAAAAATGTGAAAAGACAATTTTAAGTGAAATCTGCATTTTGTCATTATAGTGGGTAGCATGTGGGACCAAAACAATAGCAGGTAACACTGGTTGCTAAAAAACAGGCTCTGGTGTAGTGGTGTAACAAGGGCCTAAGGTAGTGTGGCATGCAAATGAACAAAATTTACTGAACAGCAAAATGGGAGACCATTGTCTGTATGCACCTAACAGTGTAGGAGCTACAAGGCAGTGGTGTAAGCAGGAGAAGCAGCTGACCTGAAAAGGTGGTGTGTCATGCTTGGTGTAAGCACATTGGAGCTCCACGGCTTCCATTTGAGCTTAGTTAAGCACAGCTAAGCAAGGGGGTGTGTCTGAGGCTGTATTTACTTATTCCATAAAATGAAGAGTGTGTTCGCTTCCAGGGGAGGGCCATTTCTGCTTAAAAGTGTTTACTTTAGCTATACAAGTTTGTACAGCATGCATTGGGTCTTAAAAAAAAAGAAAAAAAAAAATGGAAATAGCAGAACTGTTTACATTTGGTCAGCGGGTTTGCGTGGCTCGCCAAAGGGCTTAAAAGGGGCTGAAATGGGAATGGAAAAAGAAAAGAAAAATACAGGAAATAGCAGAATAAAAGCAATCAAGCAATCAAGTACAAATAATATAGCAGGCAGGTGGAATGTATTATAGCCAGCCAATATACAGGCAGCATCTGCAGCACAACAGTATAAACTATGCAAACACATTATCGTCTGTTTTTTAACACAAACTCTGCACCATTGGTGTACACACTCACAGAAATTTTAACTGACAAAATGTCAGGGGCTGCTGTCATTTTGATACATAAGTATGTGCTAGAGGCTGAGGGTGGTAAGGAGGATAATGCTGACAACCGCCCCAGACTGAGGAGGAGGAGAAGAGTGTTCAGACCCAGGGTAACCTACCAGAGACTACATGATCGGGAGATGCTAGAGCACTAAATGGTGGACAGGGACATACTTCAGCAACTAATTCAGCAATGCCGGCCTCACCTCAGACCCATAGCCAACAAAGGGGAACCCATCCCAGTGGATACCAAGGTAAGTGTAGCCCTAAGAATACTATCTACAGGTACTTTCCAAAGACCTACTGGGGACATTATGGGGGGTCTCACTGGCATCTGCATCCAAGGTACTCCACAAGTTCCTGGATGCCATGCTACTACATGCTGGTGAGCACATTTATTTCTCCAGCACCCGTGAGGAGAGGACCAGCAATATGTGCCTCATCCTCCATGTAACAGACTACCCAGAGATCCTGGGTGCCATAGACTGCATGCACATCCATATCAAAGCACCACCCTGTGAATAGGGTAGGGTCTATGTAAACCACAAGGGCTTTCACTCCATCAGCTTCCAGGTTGCGTGCAATGCCCAGGACATTATCATTAATGTGTGTGCTGGCAGCCTTGTAAGTCATCATGACTCCCACATCTGGCATTCCTCACAGCTGTACCAGTGATTTGCAAGGGGGGACATCCCATATGGCCATCTGGTGGGGGATACTCGCTATGTACTGGAGTCATGGATGATGACACCCATCAGAAATGCACACACACTCATTCAAGAATGCCATAATGAGGCTCACGCACAAACCAGGATCATTATAGAGTGTGCATTTGGGATGCACAAGTCATGGTTCTGCTTGCCTTGACATATCTGGTGGAGCCCTGCAGTACTCTCCAGCCACATGTGAACACATGTTCATAGTATGTGCCATGCTACACAATAGAATCCTGTGGAAACAGCTGCAGCAGGAACAGCATGGGGAAAGACCGCACAGCTCCCCACCATTGCCAAGGTCCCCACAGGCACAGGTGGACTCAGAGGAGGAATCCCCTGAGCCAATTCCTGTAGGCAGACAGAGGCATGCCCAGTATGCCCTGGCCTTGGCAAAGAGGCAACGCATAGCATACACCCTGACACTGTAGGGACCCAGGGACTGACACCTCTCTCAGACTCACACACACAGTAAAATGGATGCCACACACATCACACTACCTGTACCTTACCATGTATCGGTAGTGTACTGCATGCATCCAACATAGGCAGCCCTTAAGCACCATCCTCACAACTGCCACAGGCACAAGATAAGTCAGTCTTCTTAACAATAAATGAATGGAATAGTATGTTCTGGTAGCATATCTATGGTATCGCTGCATGCATGCAAGGGAATGGGGTGTCCTACTGGGATAGCAGCAAACTGACAGCTATGTGGGACACCAGGAAATGTTTGCCCAGTACTGACTTCCCCACATTATGCAGTACTACCCAAGGTGACAAATCCTACTGCAGTA
The DNA here is from genome assembly GCF_019279795.1 of Protopterus annectens. NCBI lineage: Eukaryota > Metazoa > Chordata > Ceratodontiformes > Protopteridae > Protopterus > Protopterus annectens. The sequence continues at coordinate 687,546,585 of NC_056746.1, forward strand.
TATGTGAGGGTCCAACTAACTGTGGGGTCATAGGTCACAGGCATGGATGTCAGTGTGGGGGTCCCATACTCAACCCTAAGTGTCACCCATCAAGTCAGCCATACAAAACCATTAAGAAATGTCTGGAAAAGGCCCACAAATGGCAACAGTGATAAAATACCCCCTTACAGACTTTACACAGTGATAGTACAGCAGGTGTTGCAGTTGCAGTAAGGCTCTGAAGGGTAAGAAGTCTGAAACTCAAATTATGTCATGACAATCTGACATGTGGTCTTTAGTGATATGCCTCTAGTCTCCAAAACAGGGCACAATACTATGCAAAATGGAACCAAAATGTAAAGCAAATATCAGCACAGTCTGTAGAAATGTGTACAGTTGACAGGTGTGCCCCCCCACACCAATATTCCTATAGAACTGCAGTAACATGCATGTTTGTAGGGAAATAGCATCAGGCCACACATTGCCAGGCCTGTCCCAGTCTACATAATAACTTGTTGCATGTCCACAATATGCAGGGGTCATTGAGCTATGTATACGTGTGGTTAATACTGTCAGGATGTGGCCAGCACTTACTCCCATCTGTTGTGTCGTAGTGGCCTAGGTACGGTACTATGGTTGACAGGGCCATGTTCCGAGATCTGCAGTGCCAACTAATCTGCATGTCAGCTACACCTATGGTAGGAGTTGTACACACTGTCCAGACATAAATAACTGTTATTGCAGGAAAGCTGGACAGATCATGGACAAGGGGCCACACATATTGACAGTACACAGCTTGGATTAACCTACACAGTGCCTACCATAACTCTCAACTGTACAGACCTGTTGTAGAATGTCCAGAGGTTATCATCATAGTTGTGGCCTGTATATCATGCAATAGTGGTTGCCTAGCAATTCATTGGAAAATCACATAAGACTAAGGTCAGAAAATAATGACAGATTTTAGTGTCAGACTTCATACCATATAGAAAAATGCATGCTAATGCAAAACCTGTTATTAAATCACCTTTTTGGGTTTGTAAGACCAATACTTAAAAATGGTCCCTATATTTAGGCCTTTGTCCCCCAATTACTTATGGCTTTGTCCATATGTCTGGCTCTCAAAAGTTGAGAGGTATGATGCCTAGAATGGACAGCAGGTACCTGAAGGTCAGTGTACTGCCAGTTTGTAAAAGGATGCCACCTTTCTGTGTCAGCACTGACAACATGTCACTGGCCAACAGCCATACTCCTGGAATGCCACAGGTTGTTACAGATGCAGCCAGGTATGCCTTGTGTATCTGTTCTGCTTGTCCTAACATTCCATTTGCCTTTCAGCCATTTGCAAAACTAGAAAAAAATCATGTCAAAACAGCAATGGCAGACAGTGGGGAAGCAGTTGTCATACCCATAAGAGCAAACAAACAATTACCAAACCAGTCTACCAACTGTCTATGTTTGGCAGAACATTATTAACACCCTGTCTCCTCATATTTGGACCTTTCCAGATGTCAGTCTGTGATGGTATGACAGCTAGGCCCCAATGTAGCCTCATAATAACATATAGCAACACAAACCATCTAAGGACCACAGCAAATGGAGTGATGCAATGATGGACAACCTGCTAAATAGGTACACTGAGAGGTGTGAAGTCCACAACCTTGTGTGTGATGTCACTGCATTTACCCTGCTCACATCGGAAATATAAATACATAACAGCAGCCACTGTGGGCAAAGCCTGTGACTGAAGTACAGAAGGACAAAGAGTCACATATAAGGGGAAGGGGAACCACTGGCCAGACAAATGAAGAATGTGCACACCAGAACAGGTTTTGCAGTAACACAGGTGCGCTGCAGTGTATTGAGTCAGTAAACATCACCTGCAAATATACAACACACACAACCACATAAGTGGAGGTCCACAACAAATCAAAACCCCAAGCAAAGGACACCTCAGAGGCAAAAACACATGAGAACTCTACAAACCTATACACTAGACCATGCATAGTCCACACACCAGGGTCTTGCAAACACTAAGGCCTTACCATACACCCAACATATTACACATGGAAAACTCCACTGTGAGACGCACAGATGTGCCACACACCAGGCAAGATAAAGAGAAAGTCGCAGTTACTTGTTTGTCAGGTGCCATAATCTGCCATATCACACATGCACTCAAGTCACCCCACAACAGGTACAGGTATCACTTTGGCTTGGTCCATGGTGGTGTGAATGATGTCAGATGTACCTCTTGGGCTATATGAAGACAGACATGATTCTGCTTGCTGAGTATGTGTCCCATGCAGGTATGTATCTAGCCTTAAGCAGCATCCTGCCATCACCCAGAGTGATGACTCAGTACAAACAGAAAGCAATTGTCAGTAGCACTTAGCTCACTTACTGGTGTCATCCCAGGGGGTTCCACTGCCTGGCAGCCTGGGAACATATGTTCGACAGAATGTGCTGCCTTGCTACAGATGGCCTTCATCTGTCTCACCTGGCCTACAGGCCTCTGGCAAAGGCCCATGCCTCACCCAGAGTGCCTTTGTAGGGAATGTCATGGAATCCATGCTACCAACATAATACAGTCAACAAAATGCAAATGAAAGGCCATATTGTTAAATACTAGGAGCATACCTCTCAACCTCGCAGATCAAGAAATCTAGACAAAGCCATAAATAATGAGGGATAAAGGCCTAAATATAGGGATACTTTATAAATATTGCACTTATAATGTTAGAAAGTTGATAGAATAATGGAGTTTGTATTAGCATGGATTTTCTGAAGAGTTGGAAGTCTGAAACTCAAATGTCTCTGTCATTATGTCCTGAGTTCAACCCTGAGTGATTTGTAATAAACCTGCTTGAAAACCACAATGTTATGGGAAACCGACCAGATGTATGAGGCATGAATCTGGACATTCTGTGAAAATCTGTAAAGTTGAGAGGTATGGCTAGGAGCCTAAACAGGGAAATGCACTCACTGCAGGCAGTCATAACCCTGGAAGATGGTGACATGTCTGCACTCACAGAAACCTGTCCCACAGCCATGGAGAGAAACACATCCTCACCTGAATACTCATCCTATCACACAGCCAGACCACAAAATTTGGGCAGCAAAGCCAAAGGATCGGAGTATAAATATATCTTAGACAGACACACACCACTAGGCTGGTCAAGCAGTCTGACACACACGCGACACTCCATGTGCAGTAAACCAGTGACAAGAAAGACCTCTATGCAAATTATAGGTAGCTACAGGCCAACATATCTGACTCAGGACACCCACCCCACATATCTGGCCCTCTACAAATCTATTAGGATTCCACCCGTCACCCTGATCCTGCCTGACTTATATTACCCAACGATGGATTGGAAATCCAACCATGCCAGAACAGAAATGCACTGAGATTCCCCATATCCTAGCAATGCTACATCCTTAGGACAGCCACTTAATACCCCCACAGGATGTTATACCTATATCAGACTTGGCAGTAACCAACATGATCAACCACTGCAGCACCCCTATGGTATCATCCTCCCTGGCAAGATCCGACAGAAAAGTGGTCACGTGTCATATCACCATCACCCCGATCCCCCTCTAGACATAGTAAAACGAAGATGTCCCACAAGCTCATCACAACCACCAGTGGGATGGTATAAATAGCTGAACAGACCCCTACTCCACTAGAGGAACAGGCACCAACTTACAAATGTGCACAAAATGACTATGCCGGCATATATATAGAGATGCACAAAATCAGAGATACCTGAAAGGACAACATCACCATCTGCAAGAAAGAGTAAACCTGTCCACAAACATCTGAATAACATTGCTGAACAGGACCAAGAAGTAGCAGATGCACAATTGGAAGTAATCACCTCTTAGCTTGAATAAAGAAGAGCACCAGTGAAATGCACTAAAGGCAAAACCGAGTCCAAATTGCCCTCATCTAAGACAGACAATAGTAAGGCCTCCCTCACATATGTCAGCATTCCCAAAAGAAGCTTCCAGATCTGTGCAGAACTGGTGGTCAAGGACACTACATAGACAAATGCAATAGATATAGACAATCCACTGGTTGGCAGATTCACTGGAAATGTCTTACCTCTGCCCCCCATCAAGGAAGCAGGACATCCGCAGTACCTGGACACCCAAGCCTCATCACTAAGGAAAAGGGCATCACTGCCCTCTCAAAGTCAAGAAGACAGCCTCCATGGGACATGAAGACATCTCAGGCTGAAAACTACAGGAACCCAGACATGAACTGGCAGCATCATTATGCACCCTACATACCCAAACCTTAAGTATTGTCTTTGTCACAGTTGAGTAGCAGACAGCCACTGTCATCCTTTCACAAGGTAGACTGCTCAACATTCCAGGAAATAAAAGATCCATCAACCTAACTAGCCTGATCTGCAAGGCCATGCAATGAATTATCATGGATCACATTAAAAGGGACATTGGCAAAATCCAAACACATTACCCTACACAGTCTGCCATTCTCGGGGGGGGGGGGTATGTCAGTGAACTCTGGATGACATCCCAGAGGCAGCCAACAAAGGCATGGATGAGGGAAAGATGGTGTACTCTGGCCACCTAATCCTGGCCTAAGCCTTCCATACTAGTCCCCATGTGGTCATAGTACATGAACTCTGTCAAGTAGGCCACAATCCATATGTTACCAGATGGGTAGCAAACCAGTGCATTGATAGAACCCACATAATCTTAATAGGGGGTAGCCAACTGAAACAGTACAGCCGTACTGAGTGGCATACCCCAGAGATCATTCTGGGGGGCCCTGGTATATGGGATATACTTTCCTGAGGTGCAGGTCAAAAACATTAGCCTATGGCTGACCAAATAGGCAGATGATTGCAAGCTGAGAACAGACATCAATGCCCAAAGTGATGTGAATGTCCTACAACAGGGTCTCACCAAAACAAATGACTGATGCCAGAAACATTGCCTCAATCTGAATGTCTGCAGATTTATCAGCATCCCCTTTGGAGAGGCTGACAGCCCCACATAGTATCACATTAACAACAATGTGCTACATCCACAATCAGTAGTGAGGCATTCGGACACCCAGGTTGATAGTAACCTGAAGTCTAAGCACCATGTTGCTTCCATTGTACAGAAAGCTTCATAAATGGGACAACTCAGATGTAAGGGTTTTCCATCCAGGGACAATGATGTCATAAGATCCATTTATGATAACCTTATAAGGCCAATTATTTTGTTCAATGCCCCCTTCAGCATGTACCTCACAAAGCACATGCAGCAGCCGGGGAGACTGCAGAGGTTCCTCACTAGGAGAATGCAGGATCACAAACACCTACCCTACACAGACACCACTGTTCCTCTACTCAGTTCTATACAGACTCCACAGAGGTGACCCCTGTCTGGCATACAAAGCAATCCAGACCCAGCCTTGATGGAACTGTTGCACATCTGGAAGTCAAGGCCCACTAGATCTACCTGTAGGTGCAGCATCAACCTGGTCTGTAATATAAATAAGGCCTGTTGGTGTGACAGATTTGTGTCACACACACTCCCCCATCTGTAGAACATTCTCCCTCTCCACACCAAGCCAAGTGCCTCAATACCCCTAGTGAAGTGCTCCCTGTAAAAGGGCATGGGAAACAGAACATATGGTTTGGTGATTCCACCTATGTCCCTGCTGGACAGAGGCTCTGGGTGCTAACATGTCTTAACATGGGCAACACCATCATCTGCTAGGGTTACAAGGGCTTTAGGGAAAATAGCCTACTAACCTCATATTAACCTATACACAAATGTCTGTCAGTGCTTCACCACATTACTCTGTACTGCTCTGCCACTGACATACCTGGAAATCACAGTGCTATGTGGAACATACCACACATATAATGGACATCTCTGCCAGTAAAATGCACTCTGCACCCAAACCCATACCTCTTAACCTCCTACAGCTAGACATCTAGACAAGGTCATAAATAAAAGTGCAACAAAGGCCCAATGATAGGCTTGTGTTTTAAATATTGCCCTTACAAATTTAGAAAGGTTTTGCATTAGCATGTACTGGATGAAGGTTATGAAGTCTGAAACACAAATGTTCTGTCATTATTTTCCTAATTCTCACGCTTTAAGTATATGCCATCGACCTGCCAGAAAACCACAGGTGTATGACACATGGATAAAAAATGGACAAACATCTGGAAAATCTGAATAAACCTGCAGTTGAGAGGTATGCCCACGCCAGGATATGACCTTTCAGGTAAGAAGAATACCACACAAGCAGGAGATTCCCAGCCAGTATATTACCAAGGTGCTGGACTGTTTACACAGTTTCATTAGTCAATTGGCTGTAGCCACACCTCTCAACTGGCTGGATTGTGCAAGAATGTCTAGCGTTTGGCTCATATTATTGGTCATTGCATTGTCCATCTTGTATTTCTCTGGTAAATCACTGTGTTGGTCTAAGGATTTCTGTCATTAGGTAATGACACAATACATTACAGTGTCAAACATCACATTTATCAGAAAATGTCTGCTAAAACAAACCCTGTAACTCTAGCAACTCATACATTAATAAAATAAATAGTTACAGTATTTCCCTATGTTTGGGCCATTGTCTCCCCATTTTGGCTGGATATCTCCAAATATCTTGCATTAACAGGTTGAGAGTTATGGCTGTAGCATACAAATCCCTGGACTGGCATACAACAATCTCTGGAATGGAGTCCAACACTTACTATAGAAGGTCATACTGGGCATGCACCTACATTTAAGAAGTAAAGACCATGTTGGAAACCACATCAGACTACATATCTGTATTGTGCAGATGTCTTTGCATATACACAGCTATGTACACCTTAACTATCTCCACACACACCCATCAGACAGGGTTAGCCACAGCCATCTATAGGTGGCCCATATGCAAAATTCACTATTGCACTGTAATCCTGCCCCTTCTTATAACAATATATGTGGTCCCTGATTCTTTCCCTAAGGGCAGGATTACAGTGAAATAGCGAATCACACATTAACAGAGGGGGAGTCACATACTTTTTTTATTTCAGGTGTTGCATGTACAGTCGGAGAGTAAGAGATTGGGTGATGTAGTAAATGACACTGAAAATGTTGAGCTTCAGTGGATCCTGAGATTAGGGGCACATCAGAGGTCAGGTTTGAATGATTGTGTCCCTTTATAACCTGTTTTAAAAGCTAGGAAATTAAGAAAATAATATTAATTAATTTGATATGTTTTTATGCATCTTTTTTAATTTATCTATTTGCTATTTATTGTATGAACTTGCTTATTACAGGAATGCCAGATGGAAAAGTAGGGGAGTTTATAATAAGTATCAGTTTCCAATTGGTCTGTCATTAACTGGAAGATTTGGAGGGAATTTACTGAGTTGGGATTGGTAAAATGTCTTGAATATTTAGTATTTAAACTGAAGTTGGGGATGTTATGTTTGTCTGATGAAGTAATGTGTAACATTACAAAAGTGGTTACACAATAAACAATTTTGGATTTTACTGAAGCTGTTTGGATTTTACTAAAGCTGTTTGGATTATTGCTGTTGTCTTCTGCCACAGGGTTTTGTTGCTGTTGGACTATTGGATTTGCTCTCTGTTCCTTTACATTTTCATTTTTTCAATATTACAATATGTCATACATACACACACATAGATATGGGGAAGAGAGAGACAGACAGACGTGTGTGTGTGTGTGTGTGTGTGTGTGTGTGTGTGTGTGTGTGTGTGTGTGTGTGTGTGTGTGTGTGTGTGCATCCTGGTGGTTAGTTAGTTTGCCTGCAGGTTCACCCTGGCAAAGTGGTGGGGAGATAGATGCATGTATGATGCGTGTGTGCATGTGTGTGTTTGTGTGTGTGGCCATGTATTCACATGTGTGATTGTGGGGTGTTCATATGCCTGTACCCCCCTTTGGGACTGTGCAGTACATGGACATGGAGTGCCACATTGCGTACCAGGAATACCTGTCATATACTCACAGGACAGCAAATAGTATAATATGGCCTGTAGCATGGATCAGGCATCCAGAGGGAAGGTAGACCCCAAGTACACACTTAATATTGCTGTCAGCGGAGAGGTCACCTACAGCCCACGTATGCAGCTCTACAGATGCATTGGGGAAGTAATAGTCAACACCAGGGAGTGTATCCAAATATTACAGCTGACACATGACGGGCCGACAGAGCAGCATATCCGGCATGTACTGAGCATTGCATACACATGACACACCAGTGGGAGCTATTATGGGTACAACATAGTAGCCCACGCATATAGGGGCCATGGACATCATTCTGGCCATACAGAGGGTACATACCAAATGACAGCATTGAGGCCATGCTATTCCACTAAACACAGGTCAGGCAGGTAATGTAGCAACAGGCCTTGTGTTGTGCCTGCTTGTGTGGGCATTTAGAGGACTGTGATATTAATGAATGGTATCAAGTGTGTATGTTAACAAGTGTGATGCAGGATGGGGTAACACATGGACATATACATGGGACTGTCTGTAAAGCCATGGACAAGTAGGTATTATGGAGATGTGTGTGGGTGTGTGTGTGTGTGTGTGTGTGTGTGTGTGTGTGTGTGTGTGTGTGTGTGTATTGTTAAGCAATGCTGTACAAGTTTTAAAGTGCGGTTATTGTTTTCCCCCCACAGGTGGCGAAGTGGGTTAGGGTCCCTTCTACACCCAATTTGATGTAGGTGTCCATACAGATACCAATGATGATGATGATGATGATAATGTTGAGGCACAGGTGGGGTTGTCAGGGGCCGACACTGCACCAACATTTGACATCCCCCTTTTAGCCACCCCACCCCTGCACACAGTTACAGTGCCTATACTCGCACCCCATCACCAGTGGCCATAGCAGAGGGACAGCTGGTGTTCAGTGGCAGTGCACAGGAAAATGTGGTAACCATGCCTACTGTGTCCAGTCTCAGCAGGCATAGCTGGATGTCTGGCAGGCTGCCACATAGGCGGATGTCCCAGGGTGCTCATGGTAGGGCTGCTGGACATCATACCCCTGGCATAGGCAACATAGCTGCAACCAGCAGAAGCATGTTCCAGGATGTAATGGTGGTGCAGGCATTTATTGAACATTACACCAGACAAGGCCTTAGGCTGCAGATGGCTGTACTCACATCTGTAAGCAACAACCTCTGTGAACTGTCTGGTGCCATCCGTGCTTCTACTGAGCAAACAGATAGATGGCATGATGAGAATATGGCCCTCATCAGCCGTGATGTGTCCGTACTTCAACATGTGGTGGAGATGTGGCGACGCCCATGTGGACTTGGGCCAGCAGCACCAACAGCTGGCACTCAATATGGGTGTGCTAGGACACCAAGAGGCTCCCGTAGTGGCAGTAGCAGCCCTGGAAGTGCAGGGGGTGTGCTGTCCACACCACACCACAGCAGGCCACATGCAAGTGGTCCTGGCCAGTCCCAGGAGGGATGTGGTACCAGCGGACAAATGTCATCAGCAGGTGAGAGTAGCACTTCAATGCCTTTACCTGCACATGCCTGCAGAATCCCTGGCAGGCACAGTCCATGTGTCCATGGCCGGAGGCAGTGAACTGCACATTCTGCCAGGTATGATCTGCAGCTGTACATAAACACCTGTGTAGAGCAGCCACAAGGCAGAACTGTGTGCATGCATACCCACACACTATGCAAACACACCTAGGGCACCCTCATACCTACACACACCACATCACCTCAGCCAGCTCCCAACCCAAGAGTACACCTATCACCCACACACATGGTGTCAAATGTATGGCCTACCCATGGCCTCTGACAGACCAACACCACACCCTGTGCATATGATGATACCTGTGCCCCATCCCTGTCATCCATACCATCGATGCACGCACAGGCTGATATAGTTCTGATGCACACGGTGACTGTACACCAGTGTACCACAGTCCTGCAGTGTAATGTGCTGTAAGGTGTAGAGTGTGAGGCATATTTAGCAGGTAGTGTAGCCATCCAGCAATGAGGCCTTCTAGCTGTTAAGAACACTGCTTGGTTGTGGTCCCTAAACTGATATGCAGTTGTGTTGTAGGTGTACATGTGTCAGCGCGAGGATGGTCTGCAGTCATATTGCACAATGAGGTATGTCACTGTGCTGACACCATGGCAGTGACATATCTGGGATACAGTTGAACACATTTCACAGGTTACTATACCGGGTATTGCCTTTGCCACATGGAAAGGTGGCCCTCTGAGGCATGTATACCCTGCAGCCTGATGTAGACCCATCCACAAACACACACACTGTTACTTGCCAACACTGGGACTATACCCCTACCTAGTAATGTTGTGATACTGACATGTGTGGCTTACATTGCACAACCACTGCCTTAACCACTCTGTAACCAACATAACTTGTTCTGCCCAGCAACAAAATGAGCAGCCCTTGCAGGTCATGAACTCAGGGCCCTTTACACTGAAGTCACAACACATGACCACTATGCCATGACCACTGTGGGGACAGCTGTTGTGTTACCAATATAGCTGTCATTACCCAAATTGAGTGGTACTGGACACTTGCCTTTATGTCCTAAACTGTGTAGTCCTTACATTAATATGACTGTTGCATCACATATATTGTTTTATCATAATGTACACATAGCAGATACATACGGTGGGATACATGTGGGAGGGTATACACAACCATGTCATTTACTCATGACAGCTATATGATTGTATACATATAGGTGTATAGATGTCTACATGTACATACACAGGAATAAACATACATATGGCTGTATATACATCTGTGTAGTGCTACATACATATGGCCATGTGTACACCTCTATCTATACATATGTGTGTATATATAGGTATACGTATATGTACATATAGGTATATGTTATGTATATATAGCTGTATATGTATGCACATCCTATGGGTACTGATATGCCTAGTTATGTTGGGGTATCTATCTATATATATATATATATATATATATATATATATATATATATATATATATATACATATAGATAGATAGATAAATATAGATATCTATAACGGTTTACTATCATAAATTCGAAAGTAAAAATAAATAATGCCTTTATTTTCGAATTTATGCATCGAAAATGAACATTTTCGAATAATAGTAAACTCGAACACAAGGGTGTATTGTCGAAAATGTCGCTTGCGACATTTACGGCGATACACAGCACGCCCACCCTTCCCATAATCACCTACCTACCTAACCTAACACACAGTTATAGGGCTGTGCCCCTGCACTCTGTGGGGTCTGTGCCCCACACCCCTAACTTAATATTCCACCTTCGAGATCGCACTACAGTGAGGAAAGGGATGCATTTCCCTAGCAGCATTGTACCATGATCCTCCCATGACCGAAAGTTAGAATTGCGAATGCACAGTTCATTCGCAATGCAAACCTTCACTCATGTCACCTGCCGTAATATGAAGTATTCAAACATCTGATGTTCGACTACTTCATAGCCGTGCAAATGCATGTCGACATAATGTTAGCAAACCATCTATAGCTATATGTGCATACATATCTATACCGATATACCTACTACTGTCAATATATCTGTAGATATCTATACGTATATGTGCATATGTATCACTATCTGTATATGTGTAGACATATACTGCTCTGTATATGTATATATCTGGGTGTGTATATTATGTCAATATGTATATGTGTAATTTTATATATAGATAGATAGATAGATATATATATATATATATATATATATATATATATATATATATATATATATGTATATCTGGATGAGTATATGTACAGATATTCTCACCATATACCCTGGACATGAAGTCTAGCCCTACCCCAACCCCTATAGTCCCAACGTCGTAGTGCAAGTGGATGTCAGGTATGTATAGCAGGTATATTGGTAGACTATTGCTACTGTAATTGGGATTGTCTTCACAGACATGGTGTGTGTGGGAGGTCACATCTGCTTTCGATATGTGTGCCATTGGCTACTGACAGACATCCTAAAGACATCCTAGTAAAGTACCGCTGCTAGCACGTAATCCCCCGTGGACTGCAGCACACATATTGACCAATATATGTGGACATTCTGAAACACCCTTTACAGTCCAGTGGTATACACAGAACCCCTTGGTGCTAAACATGTGTGCCATGCATGACAATATGGATTTTAACAGCCATGTAGATGTCTATAACACATAACGACGGGTATACATATGCCACCATAGGTTATGCATTCACACACCCCTGTCTGGCCTGACACATAATAACTGCTGGTACAGGGGTGCCATGGCCACATACTATCCACTAGATATTGACATACATCTGTACAGCATCCCACTGCTCTGTCTGATATACATGACTGTTAAGGGAGACCCGGCAGCAGTACATCCAGCAAGTATCTGCACATGACATCTCACTGGATAAGTACGCCAAGCTGCTAGACATGTAACAATGTACTGTGCTGGCTACAGGCAGACTGGCTCAACACTGACCTACATCTCCAATGGGGGAATGCACATGTACCTGCATATATAGCAGGCTCTGCAGGCATGTCACAGCATTGTGTAAGATACACCTGTGTGAAGGTGCATAACCACATCCAATGTGAACACAGTCACATATGGTAAGCTAGCATAAAAGTACAGTATATAGACTATCTGTTCAACACCATTCTTATATGTGCCACTCACATACTAACCCTACATATACTGGGCTGCTACACGGTGTGGCCTGCTGGCTGTCTGTGGCATGGGACGTGTGTGTGTATGGCCCTACAAACATGTAAGCCAATACGGTAACATACACTGGAGCAGCATGTAACATCAGATAGGACAGGATCTCTAACAATGACTTCTTCCACAGTCTGATCACTGGCTAAAGAACATATTAACAATACACACACTGTCAACATTCACCATAGTTACACAGACCTCAGTACTGTACAAACGACCACAGAATGTCCTGGTAATGTTGTCATATATTACCCGTACTATACATAACATGTGTAGTATTCTGATACCTCACTGGCTTGCTATCAGATAAGATGACACTAATGATGGTGTACAGAACATATGCACCTCTTAATGCATGTCATATGTACAAAGGTTGATAGAGTTGGGGCTGGAAGCACATACACAGGGCCAATATTGACATGTTGCTGTGATAACCTCATGCATGTACTGTTGTAACAGGGTTTGTTGCAACATGTGTCCTTTGAGGGATATGACATCAGTAACTGTCACAGCTTTCACCATCGACAGACTGCAATCCTCACACTACCTTCTGCAGTTCACAGATATGTGCTGTGTGGGTAACACATGACACTGCGGGCACAACACACTGCCCAGTCTGCAGACGACCCTTCAAATGTGGATTCATCATAAACATAGAACTGACATGGCAGGTACTACAACATGTAGGACAGCCACATCCACACACACACACACACACACACACACACACACACACACACACACACACACACACACACACACACACACACTGTTAAACCAGCATTACTCCACATGCAGTATAGCAGCACTTACAGTCTGTCGTCAGGTCAGGCACATCCCCCTCCTCTGTGTTTCCCTATTTCCACAGTGCATGTTGTTAGAGGTAAATCCCCAATCCATCTGAGATGCTGTTCGCCAAACAACAGATCTAGTTCCTGCCCACAGTGAATGTAAAGGGCCAACACCAACATGATGTTCCTAGATATTGGAGTGTATTCCATGCAAATGGCTATGGGAATGTTACCACAGCAGCTACACATACACTCAGCTAGAGGGGGACTGCAATTGGTGCAGAGGTTATCAGCTGATCATGACCATCACTTACAAAACACAAGCTGCTGCATAAGCAAAGCAGGTGAACATCTCCACATCCACCAGAAAGGGTGTGAGAGGGACAGATAGAGACAAAGTATGTCAGGGAAGGTGTGGGTGAGTAAAACCTAAGCATGTTTGTGTCACACACCTATCAGTAGAGGGTTTCAAACACCTGACTGACAATGCATAGTTATCACATGTGTATGCAGTTCTTGCATGCGCCACATAGCTTACATGTTGGTGAGCTGTCCAGATGTATATGTGCTGATGAGTGACATCTGCAACGCTATTACAATACAGTAGGTGTAGCACATGAGCCTGTCCAAATGAACAGGTGTCAGCTTCAACACAGCCGCACTCCCTAAGGGACTCATACACATTGCCACACTTGGCAGGGTAACGAATACACTTCCTAACCAGTTACTTTGCCACAATACAGTAATGCATAGGTATCAAATGGCCCACAGGCGTTATCCTGGGGTTCTATGGTCACAGGGTATGTGAAGGTGTCTGACATTAGAGATCATGCTTCAGTATGCCAATGGGGGTGGTACTGGGTGTGAATGTGATCGGAAGCATCATACACCACACACACAGACACAGGGTGCCAGTACCGGCGTGCATGTGTGCATTGCTTCAGGGGTGTGTAGTGTTTGGCTGTGCCAGATGGCTTTACAAGGCTAGGTGAAGGGTATATCTTGGCATCAGGACACATGAGAATGGTCAGCATTATGGCTAAGGGGTGTAGTATTTGGAATGACCCAAACAGGTGAGTATTGTATTCACCATCCAGTCACCTGGGTTACTATTGTGCATGGCCAGTGCTGTGCAATGCTTTCCATGTATGTGTTCTATATGCCATGACATGGACGGTGTCTGGGATGTGCATACTTCCCACATTCATGTACAGTGGCATGTGGAAGTGTACCTGGTTTGTCTGGCCCATGTTGTATACACAGAATGTTATCATCAGATGTGACATTCCTGCCCTCATGTGGCAGGGCCAGGTAATGGACAGCAGGTTGACCCTGCACCTACATTGATAGCATGCTACAGGTATTCCCTGGTGTCAGTGGCATCTGTCCATACAGGGCATGTGTGTAAGGCATGGTATGTCCTTTGTGGATCACATTTGATGGAACCACAGTTGTTGCAGTCGTCCAGTGGGAAACATACTGAAGGTGCACTCTCTGCAATTATGTGCCTATCATACTGATGGACAGGGTGCCATGCCTTCTGTAGGCCACTGCAGTCACACCATGGTTACTATCAGTCGCCAATATGCAGTGTACTACATACATATTGGCTGCTGCCTCAGCATGTGTGTGTGTGTGTGTGTGTGTGTGTGTGTGTGTGTGTGTGTGTGTGTGTGTGTATGAGACATGAGTTGAGAGTGTGCTCTGGGTAATACTGGGGTTGATAACTGTGATTGCCTGACCTTGATGCCACATGTATGGGTATGGATTTGCACCCAAGCCTCCTGGCTATTTCACAGCTGTTATCCCTGTACAGTGGACATTGTGATATATACTAGGGCCGCCATATAAGAAATTTGCAAACCCCACTCCACATCAGGCCCAGGTGTCATGCACTCACACCCACCTCCACACAGGATACAAGTTACAAACACACACACACCTTGTCATGTCTGGAAATAGAACCCCCTACTTAACTAGTTTATTACACTACATCACTACACAGTTATAGTACACACCAAGGTGATTACTGCAGTACTCCTTCCCCAAAGGTATATATCACATTTGCTGACATCACCAGGATTGACAAAGTAGGACATTTGACATGTACTGAGTGTAACTAGCCTAAAATGCATTGTTCCCTACACAGACAGTGGAACACACACAAAACATCCACAACCGACTTGTTTGGGCATAGAACCCCTAACAGACATCTATATCACACTACAGCATGGAGCTGCTATAGGACACCCCACGGGGATTACTGAAGAACTCTTCCCCAAAGGTGTATAACACATTGGCTGATATCAGCAGAATTTCCAAAGTATGGTATTTGACATGTACTGAGTATGACTAGCCTAACATGCATTGCTCCCTACACAGACAGTGGAACACACGGAAAACATCCACAACCGACTTGTGTGGATATAGAACCCCCAACAGAGATCTATATCATGTTACAGCATGGAGTTTTTATAGGACGCACCATGGGGATTACTAGAGGGGTCCTTCCCCAAAGGTGTATAACACATTGGCTGACATCAGCAGGTTGCCAAAGTATGGCATTTGAAATGTACTGAGTGTGACTAGCCTCTAATGCATAGTTCCCTACACAGACATTGAAACACATACAAAACATCAAGAACTGCCATGGGTGGGTATAGAACCCCATCAGAGTTCTGTATCACACTACAGCAGTATGCAGTTATGTTACACGCTACAGAGAGTACAAGGCTGCAACCTTCCCAGAGGTGTATTTCTGGGTGGATGATATCAAGAGTCTTGCCAGTTTGAGCATTTAACTTTTAGGGAGTGTGACTGCCCTAAAAAGCATTGGTCTCTACACAGACAGAGTCAGACAAACACACACACGATCAAACACACACTTGCCATGTCTGGGATTAGAACACCTACCTAGCTACTTTATCACATTACAGCAATACGCAGTTATAGGATGCACTATGGAGATTATTGGGCTACAACCTTCCCAAAGGCGTATTTCAGGGTGGATGACATCAGCAGCCTTACCATGGTAGAGCATTTAAATTGTAGGGAGTGTGCCTACCCTAAAAAGCATTGCTTTGTCAAGGCTAGGGTTAGAACTCCTACTTAACTAGTTTATCACACTGCAGCAGCACACAGTTACAGCACGTGCCATGGAGATTACTGGCCTATCCCTTCCACAAAGATGTATTTCACAGTTGATGACATCGGTACACTTGCCAAAGTGGACCATTGGAGGTTGTAGTGTCTATGAATGGACTCAAAAGCATTGCTCCCTACACTGAAAAGGAACACACACACACACTTTCCATGTCTGGGAATAATACTCATACCTAGCTAGTTTATCACACTACAGCGGTACGCAGTTACAAGACACGCTACACAGATTACTGGGTTACAGCTTCCCAGAGGTATATTACTAGGTGGCTGACATCGGCAGCCTTGCCAAAGTTGAGCATTTGAATTATAGGGAGTGTGACTAGCCTAAAAAGTATTGCTCTCTACACAGACAGACAGACACACATACAAACACACAGTTGCCATGTCTGGGAATAATACTCCTACCTAATTAGTTTATCACACTACAGCAGTATGCGGTTACAGGATGAGCTACAGAGATTACTGGGCTACAGCTTCCCAGAGGTATATTACTAGGTGGATGACATCAGCAGATTTGCAAAGGTTGAGCATTGGAATTGTAGGGAGTGTGACTAGCCTGAAAAGCATTGATCTCTACACAGACAGACACATACACACAGTTGCCATGTCTGGGAATTGAGCACCTACCTAACTATTTTATCACACTACAGCAGTATGACATTATGGTGTGCACCACAGAAATTACTGGGCTACAACTCTCCCAAGGGTGTATTTCACAGTGGATGACTTCAGCAGGCTTGTCATAGTAGGGCTATGGGGAGGTCAGTGTGTGTGCATGGGCCATAACACATTCATGTAGAGGTTGGCATGCCACGTGCAGGCACACACAGGGTCATATTCCACAGGTACGTGTATTCAGCTGCTAGATGACTACTTCCTTAGACAGTCTTGTTTCACAGCTGGCATGTGCACCAATAGTCTGTAATGCTGACAGATATTGGTGGCTAGTATTTGCAGTGAGTGACATCTGAACCTCATGTGTTTGGGGCCATTTGGTTGTGTGCTGGGTGGGACAGGCCTGGATGACTCCTTGTCACAGTCACCCTCTTCCACACATCTCCATATGTCTACCTTTGGCTTATTATAATGTGTTGTCCTTACATATATGTCTGTATTCCTAGCCACTGTCTGTGCAAGGCATGTGTGGTGCATACTGACAAGTGTCTGCACTAACAACTTCAACTGCCAGATATGTCTGGTCCACTGGTGTGTGTAGACATGGCCTTCATGTGTTTAAGTGTGTGAGCATGCCCAGTATGACCTTTCGGTATGCTGTTGACTGACATTGCCTTCATTTCTCTAAGTGTGTGAGCAGGCCCAGTATGGCCTTCTGTATTTAATGTGTGGATCATGTCCAGGTAGTTTGTACTGCAGTGCTGACCTTGGTGTTGTACACCGACAGGTGCCATGCTGTTTCTGCAGGGTATCCATCAAGCATTTGGTAGTGACTGTTCCTACATGTCTGCATAGGATGGGGTGGGGCTCAGCCGACTTTGTCTACATTTCTACACAGGATGGGGGGGAACACCTGACTGTTATTACATTACTACATAGGGGGCACACCTGTCTATTTCTACATTTCTACACAGGGTTGGGGGGCACACCTGACTGTTATTACATTACTATGTAGGATGTGGGGGGGGGCACACATGACACTTGTACACATTTGCTATGACTCTACTGGTATGCCAGGTACTCCGTTTCATTCTGTATTGCTAACTATCATGCTGACTAGAGGCATACCAGTGTATTACAGATCGTGGCTTTGGTTACCCTACATATTATTGTCTAACTTCCTACCCTTCAGAACTAACATCCCACTGCCTGCCCTGCTATGGTCTGTCTGTGTAGGCCTGGGGGGGGGGATTAACCATAGCCATCATTCAGAGGCCATGGCACAGGCTCTGTTTGGGTTTGTCTACACCTGTCCTGCTGGCTGAGACTGTTGTTGGGTATGTGAACCATCCTGATTGGCATGTGTGGGTCATATGGACACACATGTCACTCAGCATATTTCCTGCAGTGGACTTTGTCACCCTGCATAGTACTGGCTATTATGGTGACTCCAGTATGTGTTACAGATGTCATGGTACCACTATGGGTGTCTACTGTCTGCTGCCATAATATTCAGCCACCCAATTTCCTTGCATGATAAAATTCATACCATAGCTTCAGGTAATGACACATTCTACTCCATTTGGCAATTGGTAGGTTGATTGAGGGTGTGCCAGACTTGCGGATGGTGCTGGAGGGCTGCCTATGTCAGATGCACATAGTACACTCCCTATACATGGTTGAGCACAGGTAGTGTCATGTTTGGCATGCCTTTTACTGTATGTGTGAGTCAGAGAGAGGTGTCATTCGATGGGTCCCTACTGTGTCAGTGCATGTGCTATGCATTGCCTCTTTGCCGCAGCCTCGGCATACTGGGCACACCTCCATCTGCCTACTGGGGCAGGCTCAGGGTGTTCCTCCTCCGAGTCACTCTTTGCCTGTGCAGGCTTTGGCATTGGTGGGGGGGGGCTTTGTGGCCCAGCCCCATGCTGTTCCTGCTGCAGCTGTTTGTGCAGGATCATATTGTGTAGCATAGCACATACCATAGCAATCTGGGTACATGTAGCTGGTGAATACTGCAAGGCTCCACCGGAGGTGTCCAGACACCGGAACCATAACCTGAGCATCCCAAACACATGCTCTATTATAAGTCTGGCCTGTGTATGTGCCTCATTATGGCCTTCTTGTTAAGGTGTGTGTGTATTTCTGATGGGTGTCATCAGCCATGGCTCCAGTGTGTACCCATCATCCCCCACTAGGTGACTGTAGGGGATGTCCCCATTGGCAATTCTCTGGTACAGCTGCATCAGATGCCATATGTGGGAATTGTCATAGCTTCCAGGGCAGCCAGCACACACATTCATTATAATGCCCTGGGCATCACATACAACCTGGTAGTTGATGGAGGGGATGCCTCTGTGGTTGATGTAGGCCCTACCCTGCTCACTGGGTGGTGCTTTGATATGTATGTGCGTGCAGTCTATAGCACTCACTACCCAGCACCTCACAGGTGTTGAGGAAATATACGTGCTCAATGGAACTGGTGGAATACTCTGGATACTGATGCCTGTGAGATCCCCATGATATCCCCAGTTGTGCTATGGGAGGTATCTGTGGCTAGTATACCTAGGCCTACACATACCTTGGTATCCACTGGGATGGGTTCCCCTCAGTCAGTTTGGTGTGTCAGGTGTGGCTGCCACAGCTCAACAATTTGCTGTAGGATGTCTCTGTCCACCCTATAGTGCTTCACTATCTCCAGCTCATGTAGCCACTGGTAGGTTACCCTGGGTCTGTACACTCTTCTCCGTCTCCTCATTTTAGGTTGTTCAGCAGCATTCACATCCTCACCACCCTCAGCCTCTTGCACATGTTGTTCTATGTTGCCTGCTGCAGCCCTTCTCATTTTGTAGGTTTGTTTGTTAAGATTTCCCTGCTTGTATACACTGGTGGTGTAGAGTGTGGGAAAAACCAGAGGGGAAGGTGCTTGCTTAGTTTATAGTAGTGTTCTGGGCTGGGCTGGTCTGCTGCCTGTGGTGATTCTGATACATTTCACCTGCCAGCTAAGCTAGTTCTCCTTGATTACCTTCCTACTGCTGTTTTCCCTTCCCATTGCCTTCCTGATTAAGCCCGTATGCATGCCGCGCAAACATGGTGCTAACATGTGCCCACTGCTGCTATTTCCTGGTTTAACTTCATTTGTCTTCCTGTAAAACCTGCTGCATGGTGCGCACACCTGCTTAGGCTTTGTAAAGAGTGCTATACAAGTTTAGACACATCCCCTGGGCTCTACTCTGTTTACAGTATGCCTGACACCCCCCCCCATGATGTCACCTAACTCCTAGGCTTGCACCATGCTATTCCTACCCTTACACTGTTAGGACCTGCCTCCCCTGCTGGGGAAAACTGGGATTCACTATCCTTCACCTCATTTGCATAGGATTGCCTGCTAATTCATAGCTACATGTCTCACACTGAGCCTCCCCCCTTAGCAACCACTACTCACTGCCCATGTTGTCTTCTGCCTGCCATTAACTTGCATGGCAGAATACTGATGTTAGAATGCTTAATTTAGGTTCATTTTGTTATTTTCCCCCTATCCCGTTTGCATGCTGTTGCCCTACGCTTTAACAGCCGAGATCGGCTACAAAATAATAAAAGATGATTTTTGTATTTTTTTTATGTTGACAATACCACTGTCCTTATACTTGGCCACTGGCATGCTTACTACATGATATGCAGCCTTTATTTGTAGCTGTCGTAGCTCCGTTTTGAATTTTGCAGAAATCCACTCGGTTACTAACCGAGTACATTTCTGCAGTTAGCACTAGTCTTGCATGGACTGTTGCAAGCTTCCTGGAATGCAAAATCACCTCATTTGCATAGATTTCTCCTGCAAATGGAGTGATTTGCATACCAGGGCTAGTCTGTGCAGGAGTAGTGCAGGAATGATTGTGCATGCCCCTGCAGGCTGTTCCTGGATCGCACGGCAGACATATTGCCTGCTTGTGCTCCTGCACCAATCTTGCACTCCTTGCAAGCATTTGCAAATCTGGGGGGTTGTCTTTCTTCATTAATTAGTGGACAATCAAAACATGTACAGCCATTCCCCATTCCCCACAATATGGTTTATATTTTTTTCCTGTAATGTCCAAACTCCCCACACTGCTCACACCTTCTTTTTGTATAATACCAGATTAAATATGATTCATCTCCACAGGACAAAAAAAAAAACACTTTTGGCTCACCCCAGTACTTTGCACTGCATTTTCCATTTATTACTATTACATTAAGCACATTCCCTGGTCCATTGTTTTCTGTCACCCACAACTTTTAATATCATGCACATCCTGACATAAGCTTAGAAAAAACATTTCTAACTCATTATCTTCTATCTCAGTTGTTCTAAATTGCAACAGTTTATTTTTCTTTTTAACTGTTCATTTAAATTTTGATCAATGTAGCCCTTCTAAGGAGATATGTTACTTCTCCTTTCACATTCATTAACAAATTTTTCTGCTAATGCAAATCTCTCAAAACAAGTTATTTCACAGAAAGATTCTGTTGCTGTATGTATTACTGCCGTAATGTCAGAGAAACTGAATCCTAAGGGCATAACAACATTGTCTAAAACACAGTACCTCTTTATTTGCTGATCATACTTTTTCACCCATATAAAAGACCTTTACCTCAATTCCTCAACAGCTCCAGCCTATCTAGACTACACCTACACATCCATTTCTTTCTGCATTCTTTCACTGCTGCTACAAAAGTCTTAATCTGGCAACACTGTTGTCAGTCTCTCAGTCTCTCTGTTCCTGATCTCAGTTTCGTCTTCCTGAAGCACAACACAGAGCATGCCCTTTTGTTTCCATACTATTGCTTACAGCATACTTTAGTCTTTCTGCCATCTCTTCACTGTCAAATATTATTTGCCCATTGCTAAATTCCACCACATGGCCTGCAATTAGGTTCATAGGTTCATACTAGGCTATCTGCCCGAGGGCATTTACAAGCCTAGCCCATCGTTTTGTGGCTTACGCCACCCCTTTAGTATGGGGAACTATACCCATTATTTTGCTGTGCCTCTGTCGAGCAGTGACACTGAGGTAATCCCTGGGGTATATCTGCGATCTCCCATCCATTGGTCAAGATTTCTCTTGAACAAGGCCAGCGAGGTGCTCTGCCTTACATGTACCGGGATTTTGTTCCACAGCATAGGGAGTCTTTGGGTGATGAATCTATCCCTCCAGCACGTCCTATTAATAGCCGTGTCAAGGTTTAAGTCTCCGCCCTTGTGGCTCTGATGGATCTAGATTTTTGAGGTGAAGCATATTCATCAAATCTGGGTATGACATGGCCTTGTATGTTAGGCAAAGGTCACCTCTGAGCAAGCGGTAGCGACTGAATAGAGCTGGAGTTCTTTCAGTCGGGCAGCATAGGACAGATTTTGAGACCCTTTATCCTCTTGGTGAGGAACTTTGTGGCCTCTCCAGCTGCTGCAAGTGTCGGGTCAGATACATTCCGAATGGGGCATTGTACTCAATCATTGGTCTGATGAGTGATGAGTAAAGGGAGACTATGACCTCCCTTGATCTAGATGAGAATCCTTCATGATAAGGTGGGCAATGTAGAAGGTCTTCCTAACTACTTTAGCTACATGGGTGTCGAATGACAGACTACTATCAACCTGGGTCCCCAGGTCCCTGATAACTTCTTCTGTGCTCAGTGGATTGCCACCTATTTGGTAGCTAGGGGTAACCTTGTTTTTCCGAAGGGTATGACTATGCATTTTTGGCATTTAACTTTAGGCCGTGGCTCTGGCACCAGTTATCCATTTCTGTGAGACCCTTCTGAAGGATATCTGTGTCAGATGTGTTTTCTACTATGGCCAGTTTGCAGTCATCTGCAAACTTTGTCAGCCATAACCCTCCTGTGTTTGCTTGTACTTGAAAAGTAGATGCCAAACAAGAGTGGGCCCAGGACTGAGCCCTGTGGGACACCACTTGTGACAGGCTTTGAGTCTGACATGGCGCCAGCAACTCTGACCCTGTGGGTTCTGTCACTCAGCCAGTTTGCAACCCATCTTGTGATGTATGGGTTGACATTTAAGCTGATGAGTTTTTCAATGATACCCGAGTGGGGTATTGTATCGAAGGCCTTAGCCAGATCGAGGTAGGCTGTATGGATTGCCTTTCCCTCATCAATGGCTTTGGTGACTGTTTCGAAAAAGTCAACCAAGTTTAGAAGGCATGATCTGCCTTTGACAAAGCCAAACTGGGTTGGATCCAAAGTCTGCAAATTCCCTATGTCTTTATTTATCTTCTAGTTCTGCTTCTTCCATCATTTTTTTGTCTAACACAGAGTCATCACAACCTCCATAATGCTACATTATTCATCTCCAAAAGATCATATTCCTTATGAATTACAGTTTCTGTTTTCTCCTCAGCTCATCTCCACACACAGCCTCCATCTTAGATTCAGTGGTCACCAATAACAGCCTTCTGGTACCACCTGGTGATCATCTCACAAAGAATCATTCAAAGAGTAGAGGAAGTTCCCTGATGCCCTGGTCAAATTTTTATGAGTAGTCTAAATACAATTTTAAGTCTCCCCTTAAAAGAGGCTATTGGTCTAGTGGGACTAGCCCAGTCAACAGGATAAATAAATAAAAAAATCCACCTTTATTATGAATGCGTTAACTGGAGTAGAAAACTAATCCCACTAAACCTATTCAGTTTCATGTGGCATTTATGATGCTGCTAGCTTGCTCCTACCAGTAATTCTCTGTGCTGACTGAGGCTGCTTATTTTCTTACTATTTTGGGGATGGGGATTACCCACCTGAAGCCCTGGACTTCTGCAGAATTAGGTGCTTCCCTTGAAATTGAGCTGGGTATATGGTATATTTCTATATAATAACTGCAGGATAAATTTTTTAATGACTTAAAAATAGTCATATCTCTCAATTAAATAGGTGCTAAATAGCTGTGATTCTGCTTTTTTGTCATATATCTGGACATGCCCCATCACCTAGCTACAGTGCCTTATTGTGCCCCAGCAAGAAAAGAAACGTGGAGCCTCTACTGACCAGCAGACTAACAAAATATAACCCCTCTTGTGGCCTTATATCCCACTTTGCCTCTGTTCCCTCTTTACATAGCCCTGAAAACATACTCAAACCATAGACCACAATATTTGTGTTCTGATCTTTCAGATATGGGAATATTTACCAGCTATTCTGAAATCACCTAAATTGCATTTTAAAGAAGCCATGGGTTAATGTTTAGTAATAGCAGCATCACATAATTGAATCATATTTTTCAGCTACTACACACTTTCAAGAATAATCCTATACAGAATTTCTGGGTTGACTGTACATCAACAGTCCCTTTATCTTCACACCAACAAAAAGTTATTATGGCAACCTTTAACTCTACCCATCTCATTTGCCTGTCAACCACTTACAAATGCGATCCTCTTTGTCAACAAAAATCTCTTTGACATCTTGAGCATTTGAGAAAAAGTATGCATATAACATACACACACACACACACACACACACACACACACATACACACACACACACACACACACACACACATATACACATACACACGCACACACACAAACATATACAAACACACCTGCACGTGTGTGAGTTAGCTGTAAAGATGCAAAATCACAGAACTGACCCATTCATGACCACACACCTGGAACTGCGCTTTGTAGGGAAATATGAGTGCAGGCATGGACAGAAGACTTAATTTTGCAGTCACACTGTAGTCATGGAAAGAATAAATATAGAAATGGTGCAACAGGTACAAAAAAGTTAAATACCATACCTTGTGAAGATGACTGTGCAGATGGACTCTTGACATTCCTGCATAACCCAAATCATACTTCTTTAATAACTTGGCCAGTGACTAATGGGTCAAGAGAAATTACAATTACTGTTGCAGAGAAAGAACTCTACATATCTGAAGCATCTCCAGTAGATAATCAGGGTGCCCAGTGAAGTGAAACTCTGCAGCAGTATCTAGCCCTACACTGTGAAATTGTGTGGAGGTGTCATTTCCATTGAGACAGGCCAGAAATTCCTCCATTTCAATGAGATGTGGATCCACTGATGACCCATTACCCATTAACCCACCTTCTCATGTCTGGCGATCAGATCTTTTTTCAACAGCATGAGTACTGTTGGTGGCTGTGTGGCAGACTATTGTATAAGTATAGCCCTGGCCAATGTTCACCACCAACTCTCCAGATCTTTCAATTCACATTCCAGACAGACCCAGTTGGCAGCATCCTGCCCAAAGAAACATTAGCCATGGAGACAGAGGTCCTATAGTAGCACCCTATTTTCTGTATCCAAGACATTGCTTTCTTGGTAGGATTTCCAGCAGACTCAGCAGTGTCTTTCTGCTTACTAAATTTTTAGGTATTTCTAAACAGGAATGAAAAATACTGGTATTAACATCTTGTTTAAAAGGCCTTATTACACTGTTCTCCTCTTGTTATTATGCCATGCTGCAGGGCACAGAAGTGGTGCACTGAAGAACCTACAAATCTTTATTTATTTCCACCACAAATATTACACATAGACCCTATTACAGGAGGGATATGAAGGTCCTCGATACAATATTAAGGCCTGGAATAGGCTGGAACAGGCAGAGACATGTGTCACTGGTATCCCTCACTTAGGAGAACAATGTCAACACCACTACAGTGTCATGAGAGGATGCCATTCCAACCTTCTTTACTGATGGCGGGCTGGTTCTGATTAGTAGCAGGTGAACAGGCAAATGAGAACAAATGTTTATCAGTGTTGAGATAGAGGTCTATAGAATGTAATAGTAAGGGTTGGTTAGACGGGGAAGTGGGGTATTCAAAACAGTTTTATTTTGAATTTTGGTATGCGGTAGAGCCATTGGTTTTATGACAGAATTTGATAAGATGGCTAAAGTTAAATGGGTGGTGAAGTATTGGTCAACTGGAAATGTGAGGTTAGATGGGTATTCTGATTGATTTATCTTAGAATTGGAGGGACAATTGCATTTTTAATGTGCTGGTGATGCTGTTGGGTGAAAATGGGGGTAAGGTTGGATGAGCTGGATGGAGGTCCTAGCCGCATTTAAAAACATTTAGGCACAAGTGTTCCTTAGACAGTTCATTTTGGAGGAAAGAAATTCTTCTAAAAAGGCTAGAATCTGAAAATGCTGGAAATAAAAAAAATCTATTTCTGAAGAGGGGTAGCTTTTAAACATCTCCTGAGAGTGTATCGTTTTACAACATACTTAATCTGCAATGTTGTCGGTAAGTATTATTTAAGAGAACAATTAAAATGACAAGAGAATGAAACCTTAGTTAACAGAATGGTAGTTTTTGAATGAGATTACAAAACAGTATCTCGCAAGCCTATATAAACTATCCTCCATCATCAATTTGCTACTGATTTTAAAAACAACTGAAGGTCTAACTCTTCAATGGGGATGTGCATTCTTCTATATAGGTAATGGCAAATGCTGCAATGTGATAGATGTGGAACTGATATGACGATGAGATGCAACCTAATGCTATAGACATTTTGTTTTTGACACTGTTTTCTAAGCTTCGTTGTTTTGCAGATAAACCTTATTCAGAAATGTGATGATTCATTATGGCAAAATGAAATGAAGCAACAAATCATAATACTGATGACTTTATCATGTTCAGGTCTCATTTTCAAGCTGGAGTTGAAATATATAGGCCAAGAATGCAGAACTCATCCTAAACACTTATTGTAGAATTTTTGTACATTAATCTGAAGAATTATGGCTTCAATGAAATCTCAGCATACTTATTCATTTTATATGCATTCTGGCTTTAATGGTATATTTTAATGATTGGTATGGACTAATGACGCAATAAGAACACAGCTTTCATGCTGCCCTTTTAGTGGGCATACCATGTATGCTTTGGATCACCCATCCTTTGGCATTATATTCTATTTGACAATTAAAGAAGGTATCTTCTTTTATAAAAAAAAGGAGGAGAATGTTGAAGCTTACCATCTCTATATATGATTACATCAGAAGTAACAATAAGGCATGCAGTCAGTAACCAATAAGTTAACGCCTGTGTGCAAATAGACCAATAATTTTTAAATCCATTGTAATCAAATCACCAGAAAGGGCCATACACAAAATGAACTACTCAATGACCAAACATGTAGATTAGTCTGATTAAAAAAAAACACAAACAGAAAAAAATGAACATATTTGTAGGGGTACAAGCTTCTCTGAGGGAGTACTGCACCCACTCCACACCCTTACTGCTTGTATATACTAACTACAAGGACAATGAAACATAAAGAAAGGGAAACGGCTACTCGTATGTAATACCATTTCTTCTCCTATTTGCTTGTGTGATCCCTTGATTGGAAAGCTAATGATAAAACAGTGCTCCTCAGTGCTAAGGACTTACAATCATCAGCAGTAATCATCAAGAAGGAAATTCATAAGGTAAGATCTGCTGGAAGGTGTCCTAGTCTGTTTTATGTCTTCTTTTACATTTTTACCCACACATTACCTTCATTAAAATTATTGTTATTTTGGGGAGAAACACCTACATATTTCAAAGTCTCTGATACTTGTATAAGATGGATATACACAGAATCTAAACAGAACAAACATCTTCAAACAGAAATAATAAAGGTGTCTCCACATTTAATTTGTACTTAGACTTGCACACAAACTTTATGTATTTTGCATTGACTGAAATGTTCACTATTGGAAATTTGCAATATGTTGAAATCTTTTTTTTCTCAAAAAAAATGTTTATTTTTCAAATACAGTTGAATAAATTCCATAGTATTTGTATATAACATCTTAAATAAATATGTACACCATTTACATCAGCCTGACTCTATAACAGAGCTCAATATATACAATTACTTTATAGGTATAACAACCCAGTTATCAGAGTGTATATGTTCAGTTATTGTAAAGTGTCAATTAATGATAAGACTTTTTTCCATGGATTGTTAATAAAAGGTTTAGGATAAATCCTTAATTCTTTAATTTTATTTTCCAACAATGCTGTGGCCTTCAGTAGGCTGTAGAAGTCTTTCAAAGTCAGTATTGTGTTTGTATTCCATCTTCTTGTTATACACCTCCATGAGATTGCAAGTATTGTCATACTAGATACATATTTGACTCATTCAAATGAGGACCTTTGTACACATTTAATAATACTAGAGCTTTAGATGAGTTAAATGATTCATTAAATAAAGACTGTAAAAAGTTTTTAATATCATTCCAAAATTGCTTAATTTTAACACAGTCGAAAAATGTGATTCCAATCTGCATTGTGTTATTTGCTCACGCCTCCAACATATTCTCTTTGTGGAAGAATTAATTTTAATAATTCTATCTGGAGTTAAGAATGCTTTGTGCAAACATTTCCAATTAAAGAATTTCCAGTATTGTTTAAAGGATGTATGCTTTATTGATAATAAAATGTCTGGTTTAATTTCTTCAGTTAGCTGTAATGAGTGGCCTTTTGTTATATAATTCCAATATGAGGATTTGGGTGTTGTTTTATAATTTATCAATATCTTGTAACATTTTGAAATACTATTTCCCATACTGTAATCATTATATACAATTTCATATAGGTATTTTGTAAGTTTAGGTGTTTCTTTAAATGAAGAATTACTAATTATTCTGAATAAATCTTGCGAATACATCAGAATGGTTTGCATAGTTAGCCAATCTTGTTGTGGAATTGTGTATGGTGTTTGCATATCCAGAACTTTTAGTTCTTTGATACACTGAAACCAACAAACAAATTATTTCTGTTCTCAGGAATTGATTATTTCTCTGTATATTTTATGTGGATAGCTCTTTGTAACTATGAATGGTGTTAAAAGATCAAACCAGATTTTTAAATTTATATTTGTATTAATAATTTTCCTAAATGAGTCCATGTAATAATTAATCATATCAGATTTAGTGGGCTTAGTTATGTTATATTGTATACTAATGCATAATATGTGCCATGACAAATTGTTTTTATCTGTTATTTGAAAATGTATTTGTAAATCAAATGCATGTATTGATATCACAGTTAGTAATTTTTTTCCAATTTTCAGAATAATAAACTAATAACACAAAATATCCAACAGATAGGCAGAACACGAAAACGGATAACCTGTTTATTACTGAATAAAGCGCTTTTTGTTGTCGTAGATACGGCAACTTCATCAGATTCATACAAATACAATTGTAACAAGTTTAAATAGATGGAACTAACATCACATGACTATCATCAGCTGACTTGTGGTACATGTCAACAAGTATCATTAAAGACCTATATCTTAAAACATTTCCTTATAAAAAGTTATATCTAAAATTCTTTATCTTTTAACCAGCAAAACTCTCCAAGAACACAAATGAAAATGAATAAAAATAAGAATAAAAATAAAGATAAAAATAAAAATAAACCGGTGTGCATCAAGACAACCGGCTCGCTCGTACATCAACCATATAACAAGAAAAGTGGTGATAATACCACTACATATTCGATATGCATGACGGCTAATAACTGTTGTTGTCCAATACTTTGAACTCAAAATGAGTTAAAAAGCAATAACCACCTCGGTTAAACAACTCTCCTCAGGTTCTGAAATGTATAAAACACAGAAACTAGTGTGTGGATTTCAATAAACATGTCACCTCTAATTGGTACTACACCGTGTCAAATCCATTTCAGACAAGTGTGCAAGTCTGAAATGGATTTGACACGGTGTAGTACCAATTAGAGGTGACATGATTATTGAAATCCACACACTAGTTTCTGTGTTTTATACATTTCTGAACCTGAGGAGAGTTGTTTAACCAAGGTGGTTATTGCTTTTTAACTCATTTTGAGTTCAAAGTATTGGACAACAACAGTTATTAGCTGTCATGCATATTGAATATGTAGTGGTATTATCACCACTTTTCTTGTTATATGGTTGAAGTACGAACGAGCCAGTTGTGTTGATACACACTGGTTTATTTTTATTTTTATTCTTATTTTTATTCATTTTCATTTGTGTTCCTGGAGGGTTTTGCTGGTTAAAAGATAAAGAATTTTAGATAGACCTTTTATAAGGAAATGTTTTAAGATATCGGTCTTTAATGATACTTGTTGACATGTACCACAAGTCAGCTGATGATAGTCATGTGATGTTAGTTCCATCTATTTAAACTTGTTGCAAATGTATTTGTGTGAATCTTGTGAAGTTGTCGTATCTACAACAATGAAAAGTGCTTTATTCAGTAATAAACAGGTTATCCGTTTTCGTGTTCTGCCTATCTGTTGGATATTTCATGTTATTAGTTTATCAGTTTGTTGTGCTTCTTTTTGTTTGTTATACAATTTTCAAAATAATTTGGACTTATCCAATCTGAGATTGTTTTAGATATTGATGCTTTTATATATGTTTCTATATCAGGAAAGTTTAATCCTCCCTGTTTCCATGGTCTGATATGATTTATTAAAGCTATTCTGTTTCTTTTGGGAAACCATAAACATTTTATTAGGCAGTAGTTTATTTCTTTGAGTATATTCCTTTCTGGTAACAGTTGTATTGCCAAACCTATATATAGAATCTTGGGTAAAACCATTTTTATTAACTGTAGTCTATCTTCAAATGTTAATATTATTTTGTTCCTCTTTTCCACAGAGACTTTAATTGTATTGATGATATTATTGCAGTTTTTTGAGACTAATTCATTATTATCCTTGCATAACTTAATTCCTAGATATTTATTTATTTATTTATTTCAGTTTGATTACCAGGGAGGTCCACTGGGCTTTGGGGCCTGTTTTCAGTGGAGGCCCGGGGAGGAAAGCTCCACAAAAACAACAGTATTTATTACAAAAGAGTTCAGACAAAAATTAATTTGCAAAGATTAAACAGGATTTTAAGAACAGTCTATAGTAGTACAATTATTTACAATGATTAACAGGATTTTATGAACAGTCTACAATAGTAATGTCCGATGGCAAAACATAGCAAAATATTATTAGATTTAGTTAGGTTTCAGAACAAAAGAAAAATGAAGTAAAATATTCTGGGATGAAGAAAGCAGGAGGAGATAACTTTAGTTGCTCATGCAATTAGGAATATAGAAGAGAAGAGGAGAAAAAGATGGTCAGCCTAGGGTGACTTAGTAACTAATTAATCTAGTAAAGATAATATATGAGTAGCTTATACAGCTAGTATTTTAGGAGAGGCGAAAGAGAGTTTGAGAATGGAGGTTAGCCAGGAGAGAAGGAGGAGGATGATTTGAAAGGTGTAGGTAGAAGAGTGCAGTTGCAAATTTTATTAAGATAGAGGTGAGAATGAAGTAGGCCTTTGAAGTTACATAGGTTGTTGCAGGATCTTAGAGAGGTGGGTAGGGCATTCCATTTTTTAGCAAGGGTGAAGGATAAAAGCATTTGGCCAGCTGGGCGCTTAGGTTTCTTTACAGTGATCAGGTTTTGGTGAGAAGATCTAAGGGGTCTAGGGGGGTTATAGGGTAGAAGAATGTTTGAAAGAGCAGGACAGTTGGTTGGATGGAACAGTAGTTTATAGGCAATGGAGAGTTGGAGAAAGGTAAGTTGATTAGGGAGTTCAAGCCAATTTAGAGAGTGGAGGGGGGAGCAGTGATGAGTAATGGACTTGGCATTGGTAGCAAATTTGGATATTTTGTTATAGCATTGTTCCAGTTTGGAGGTGAGACTGGATGAAATATTAGTGAGCAGAGGAGCGCCATAAAGTAGAGAGGGAAGGAGGTAAGTAGAGGCAAGGGTTAGACTAGTGGAAGGAGACAGAAAGTGGTTATTTCTGTACAATAAGCCAAGTTTTATGTGTGTTTTTTTATGTTTAGCTGGATATGATTATTGAATTTCAGCTGGTCATCAATTATGAAACCAAGAAGTTTGGTGGAGGTTACTATTTCAATAGTGGAGTTGGAAAGGCTGGTAATATGAAAGGAGTGTTTGTCTAGTGGTGAGGATTTGGAGGGTGGAAAGAGGAGGATCTTAGTTTTGTTGGCATTAAGGGAGAGGTGATTTTGGAACATCCAGTTTTCAGTGGTAGAAAATGCAGTTTGGGTAAGAGCTTGGAGTTCTGTTTGGTTAGGGGCATGACAGATAAGAGTGGAATCATCAGCATATTGAACAATTGTGGTGTTGGGGATGGCTTTATGGAAGTCATTAATAAAGATGTTGAATAGTAATGGGCCAAGAATGGAACCTTGAGGTACTCCGGTAGGTGTAGGAAGGAAGGTAGGTGTAGCTTGGCCCCATTTCACAGCTTGGGACCTGTTTGAGAGGAAGCTAGTGAACCAGGAAAGAACATTTTGGTTAAGGTTGAGATTAGAGAGATGGTTTAGAAGGAGGGAGTGGGGGATGGTGTCAAAGGCTTTAGTTAGATCTAGTAGAACAGATGAGACTAAATTGCCGGAGTCATGGGCAGAGTTCACAGAATGAAGGGAAGAGAGAATGGCAGTGGTGGTACTGTGTCCAGGGCAGAAGCCGTGTTGGGTGGGGGAGAGCAATTGGTGTTCAGTAAGGAAAGGCAAGAGTTGCGGGTATATACACTTTTCTAGGATTTTGGAAATAGGGGAGAGGATGGCAATGGGATGGAAATTAGAGACATTACAGTTCTTGCCACCTTTGTGAAGTGGAAGAATGAAAGCAGAACGCCAGAGTTTGGGTACATAGGATTCATGTAGAGACCTGTTTATTAGGATGCTGATGGGTATAGCAATGGAGTCAGAAGCTATCTTTAGGAAGGAGGAAGGGATGTTATCAGGAGCATTTGAGCAAGGTTTGAGTTTATAGAGAAGTTTCCTTATTAGGTTGGTAGGAACAGGTTTAAATTCAAAAGTGGGGTGGGGGTGGGAAGGGAGAGAAAGATTGATATGAGAGGGTGGGTTGTTGTTAAAAGTCTTGATTAGGTCAGCAATGCAAGATGTGAAGAAGGAACTGAATAGTGAGGCAATTTCAGGGTCAGATTTGCTGGTGTCAGAACATGGGTTGCTTTTAGTACCTGGTGTAAGGAGGGAGTTAATGGAGTTCCAGAATTGTTTTGGATTCCTTGTATGGTTTTCTTGTAATTTGATCTAGTAAGACTTTTTATCTCTGATGACTAGTTTTTTGGTCAGGTTTCTCAATTGTTTAAACTGAAGGAAGATTTCAGGCAGTTTGTGTTTAAGGTATGCTTTCCAGGATTTGTCTCTTTGGTGCATAATCTTTTTTGTTTCTTTGGAGAGCCAAGGGGTGGGTTTAGTTCTGATTCTTTTTTTTCTTATTGGAGCTTGGAAGTTAAGGATAGTTAAGAATGTAGAATTGAAATATTCAATGGCTTTGTCTAGTGGCAGTGTTTTTAGGGGGTTCCAATTAGTTAGCTTAAGGGAGCTAGATAAATAATCTTGATTAAAGTTGGTTAGGTTATGTGTTTGAATGAAATAGTGAGAGTAGGGGGAAGTGGGAGTGGCTCAAATAGAGAAGGCAGGGAGGTGGTCTCCTAAAGGGTCAGGAATTACACCAGATGAAATAATTTTGTTAGGATGGGATACAAGTATCCAGTCGAGTATAGTGCCAGGGGGGGTTGTTTTTGTTAGGTCTAATCATGGAGTTAGTAAGTTGAGTGATGTTGAATAGATTGATGGTAATGGAGGGATTAGGATTATTGATTTTTCCCCAGTCAATGTTAACATCTCCCAGAATAAAGGTTTCTAGTTTGATGTTAGAAGAGGACCAGGAAAGGATGTCTTCCAATGTGTTAGCATTATTACCAGGAGGAATATAGAGTGAAATAATGCAGATGCTTTTGTGGATGTTCATTTGAAGTATGCCAATGACTAGTTCTGCATTATTGAAGGGTGGGATGGAGTTAGGGTATGGGGTCATAGTCAGGAGGTTAGAGTAAATTAAAGCAACTCCTCCTCCTCTTTTGTTAGTGCGGTCAGATTGGAGGGAATGATATCCAGGAGGTAGGAATTCAGAGTCTTTGATGTGAGGTTTTAGCCAGGTTTCAGAGATGGCCACTATGTCTTGGGAGTTATGGGTAAGCCAGGTATAGAAGAGTGTGACTTTATTTTTTAAGCTTTGTGCATTAAAAGTGAGGAACTTGAGATTTTTATTAGTATGTTTATTTTTGGAGCTGGGCAGATTTGTGGAGAGAGGTTAGAAGGGGGATTTGTAGGAGAGCAATAAGGACCTGGATTGGGGTGAATATCGCCAGCTAAATGCAGGAGAGTATAATAGGTGGTAAGTTTATTAGGGTTGTATAGGAAACATTGGTAGAGGTTTGCTTTAAGTCTATGGGTATTATTAGGGATTGGAAGTAATTTTATTTTGAAGAGAAGTAAAGGGTGGGAAATGATTAAAGAGGCTGATATATTGTGAAAGTCGGATGTGGGCTGGTTTTGGGGTGAAAGAGGAGGAGAGGGCACATAAAAGGTAGTGAAGGAGGTTAAGTGGTATAGCAATGATAGAAGTAAGATGAGGTGGGAGAAGAAAAGGACTTTTGATGGAAGGCTAAGCATGTTAAGAGGAGAAATGAGTTATAAGGAATTAGAAGGTAAGTGAGAGTTAAAGTGTTAGGGGTGTGGTGAAGGAAGAGGGAGGGGGATAATGTCTAACCTGATTGGTCAAAGATGAAGGAGGGACTAATGGAGTGGAGTAATCTGATTGGTAGGAAAAGGAGGGAGGGACTGTTAGGAAAGGTATAAGTTTAGAGGTACTGGGGCGGGTGGAAATTGAGGGCAGGGTAGGGGAGCAAAGTGAGCCCGCAGGGCGAACGGAGCGGGAAGAGCAAAGAAGGTGGGAATGGCCAGAAACAATCAGTGATCAGCCAGAAGGAGAGCTACAACAGGGGGTGCAGGCAAGAGGGTATAACCTTTAGAAGCTTAGTTTCTTAAGCTTTGTTGGGGAAGGAAAAGCTACTCTATTTGTCTTTTAAAAAAGAGGGAAATAGAGTATGGTTTTGTGAGATACAAAAAGTAGACAGAGTGGAGAGGTAAAATAACAGCAGTCTTATTGAGGAGATGGACAGTGTCTAGAACAAGTGTATCTAAGTAGTGGGATGAAGTTACGGCTATTCTTGGTAAGGGCAGTGGCTGAATAGAAGAGAGAAAAGGAAAGGAATTACAGCTAAGCTTTGTGAGGGCAGGGACACTGTCTGGGTAGAGGTGGATTGAGGGGAAATAAGAGGGAGGTTAGTTGCAGGGCTTATTATTAAGAGGGTGCTGCCACCTAGTGGGAAAAGGAGTGAGTTGCACTAAAGGATAGGAGGTACAACTAAGAGGTACGGGATATGGAGATAGGATAGAGGTGGATTGTAATTATTAAACCCAAGGAAGGGGTTGGGGGGGCAGTGCAGTGACCAGAGGTAGGCTGCTCTCATGTGAGCCAGGTAGGGTGAAGCACAAGTAAGGTAGAAACTACTAGTAAAACATGTAAAACAGATACACACTGAGTCTCTTTGGGGAAAGTAAGGTCGCAGTAAGCTTAGATAGTATCGAGCAGACTGTCCACCGCTGTCTTCTCTTTTGATGGGAAGGATATTCTATTTGGCAGTGAAGAAGGGGAAAATAACCACCTTGGGAGCAGCTGAAAAGAAGAGTGAGAAATACCAATGGTTAGACAAAAGGGTATAGGAAAAAGAATGAAAAAGTAATAGGGATGAATGGAGAGAGCAGGAGAAAGTTATCGGAGCAGAGAAGGAGGAGGGAGTTTAAAGTAAGGAGTAAAGTTGTAGAGAGGGGAGATAAAAGAAGGTGAAAACAAATAGAGCAGTGGAAGGTTTACAGGATACGATGAACTAATACCTTGCATGTGATAGGCAAAACAATAAATGTAACATGATAACAGCATGTATTACAGCAGTCTGAGTCAGTTTAAAAATATTCAAATAGCATTAAAACAGCAAAAACAAAAACATTTCCTAGGAGGAGAAAACACAGTTAGAATATTTAATGTAAGCACGAGAAAAAACTTTGAAGATCTTTAGTTGAGGTAGGCCTTGTTAATGGGAATATCTAAATACAAATAGACTGCATTAATGAAAGACACCTATAGAGAACAGTGTTAGGAAACTACAGGTGGAGAGAGAGAGAGACTAAGGCTGGTTTTGTGCAGTGGGTATTGCTGCATAGTCAGATGCCTCGGTAAGGCTCACTAAAGTTTCAGCAGAGGGTGGCTTGGTAGACCAGGTGGGTCAGCACTAAGCCAAAGATTAAAATAATAAGTGGCAGACAGAAGGGGCACAAAAGGAACAAGCAATAGTAGATATCAGAATTCAGACACACCAGGATGCTTAGCGTAGTAGCAGCGTCTATTATTACTTAAAAGGCGTTTCAATAGGTTGGCATTTAATACTGCTAGAAAGTCGCTTCCTGAGGGATCGCCTTCATATTAGTATTGTCTCTGCTGTATTGGTCCAATTACAGGCTCTGGAGACAACAACGGTCCAGTACTATGCTAAATAGAATAGCCAGCAGAGGAGAGCAATGGGTCAAAAACACTATATGTACCAACAATTAATAAAAGCGCACCGGGATATTCGGGTAGATTCTTGTTTCCCTATAATGTGATTCCCCTTCGTCTACAATTCTTTTTTTATTTAAAAATAAAAAAGTTGATTTTGATTTATTGAAATGGAGTCCTGAAGTCCTGTAAAATGTGTTATTTAAAATATCTAATTCTTTTAATGTCTCTTTTGTATTGGATAATGTTAATAACGTGTCATCAGCAAAGAGAATTGCTTTAGAATTGTATTGTTCATAAACATCTACTCCTTTGATTTTTGTATTGTTATGTATTAAATCTGCCAATATTTCAATTGCCAAAGCAAACAGAATTGGTGACATAGACATCCTTGTTTAGTACCCTTTGTTATATGTATAGATTTGCAGGTGAAAGGACCTAGCTTAACATACACTAAATTATTTGTATATATATATATATATATATATATATATATATATATATATATATATTCTTTAGTAGATGAACAAAGGAAGTAGGAAATTCAAATAACACCAGAAATTTGAATAAATAGTCCTAATTTAGGGAATCAAAGGCTTTCTCCATATATAAGCCAATTATGAGTGTTTTTTTTTATTTTTTTATTCTTATATTTATTATAATCTATGAGAGAAATTATCCTTTTAATATTGTCATGTGTGTGTCTATGATATATAAATCCAGTTTGATCACTATTTATTGTTTTGGATAGTGGTATTTTCATTGTTAGTTAATATTGTCATAAATATCTTATAATCATTATTTAATAATGATATAGGTCTAGATATAGGTACAGAGGTTTGGGGATTTGTTTTCCTTTAGGATTGGTGTGATTAAGGAATATCTCCAAGAGGGTGGTATTAAAGCTTGTGACTGAATTTCTAATAGGGTTTTATGGAAGAGGGATAGCATCTTTGAAGGAAAAAGTTTATATATTTCCATAATTATGCCAGCTATACCTGGAGCTATATTATTTTTACTCTCTTTTATTGTATCTGTAATTTCTTTGTAGGATATGGGTGCTTGCAGATCTAGTTTTAATTTTCTGGTATTTTTTTTATATTAGAACATTTTTCATCTAGATTTAATCGACCAATGTGTATATTTTCTTTTTGTAAATGTTCTATATAGTGATTTCTATAGGCATCAAGAATTTCACCTATATCCAAGACATTTTCCCCTTTCCTTTCATGGAATATACTTTTAATGTTATTAGCTTTTGACTGTATTTTGATTCTTGTGCATAAATTATGTAGAGATTTGGGAGAAGTGGCCAAGGTATTAATTTTTAGTTTTTCTAAAGCTCAACTAGTTATATGTGTTAGAATTTTATTGTATTTATTGTTTAATACTTCTACTTACTTTTTCATCTCCAAATGATTTTGATTTTTTTCAGCTTTTACTGACAAAAGTTTGGATTGTAGATCTAATACTTCAGAATCCCATTCTCTGTTTTTTTTTTTTACACCAGGTTAAGGTTTTACCATATATGTAACTTTTAATGAGTCCCATATCATTATTTTATTTATCTCTGTGGTGTAATTAATATCTAAGAAGAACTGTAATTCATATAATAACCAGGGTTTGAACTCTTTAATTTTAGTTATATGTGCTGGAATTCTGGAAGATTAATAGTTTGTACTCATTTTGAAGTTTTAGTATCAATGAAATGTGGCCTGAAAAGGGGCAGGGAGTGATTGAGAAATTAATGATTTTAGAGTGTCAGTCATGGGCAGCAAATATTTTATCTATTCTAGTTTGGGTACCAAATCTGTGATCTTGATGGGAAAACAACAAAGACTTACTTTCTTTAAATCTGAAAGTATCTACAAGATGAAATGATTCTACCCACTTGTTTAAAGCTTTTGATACTGCAGATGTATGCAGCGGTCTTTTCTTTGTAGTTTCAAAAATATCAAATATACACTTACAATCTCCTCCTAATATTAAGTTGCCTTTATAATTATTAGAAATTAAATCCAAGTGTTTTTAACAGTTCCTAATCCAATGCCTGGGAACCAGTATAGCTTGGCTAGGGTCCATATTCTGTTATTATATTTAACTATTACTAATGCCATAAGGCCTTCTTTATCTTCATACTTATAAAGGATCTCTGGGTTAATCACATTTGTTGTCCATAAAATTGATACCCCTTTTGTCTTTGTCTTATAAGTGGATTGTGCCAATATCAGATATTCCTTAGGATTCCAATTGTAATTGTCATTTGTTTTGAAATTAGTTTCTTGAAGGAAGACAATCTGTGCTTTGTTCAGTTTTAAATATTTCAGTAGATTTGATCTCTTGCTAGGATTGTTTAAGCCATTGGTATTTAAAGATAATAAAGTTAAATCCATATTAGGTTATTTAGACTATTCCCAGGATTCAGCAAGCTCTGCATGGCATGCAGGAATAGTACAGGAGCTGCTGGAGACAATATAGCCACCGAGAGATCCAGGAACAAGCTCCCGGGATGTGCACAAGCGCTCCACTATTTCTGCATGGACACAGCTCCTGTATGCAAATAATCCCATTTTCAGGTGGGAAACATGCAAATGAGGTGAATTAGTGATCCAGGAAGCTGGCAGCCAACTGTACAGGATTAGTGTAACCTGCAGAAATATACTCAGTTAATAACCGAGTACATTTCTGCAAACTACAAAATGGAGCCATGACAGCTCCAAATAAAGGGTGTATATAATGTGGAAAGCATGCCAGTGGCCAAATATATGGCCACTGGCATGAGAAATAGTTTCAAAATAACAAAAAATAACATTTTTTTTGCAGATTTCTGCCATTTAAGAGAAGGGCAATGGCGCACAAATGGGATCGGCCTGAAAATAAAACTAAAACCTTGAAAAATGTTTTTTCTGCAAAATCACAATTTTGCCATTGTAGGCAGTGACAGGCAGAAGACAACAAGGACAGTGAATAGTGGTTACTAAGTGGGAAGGCTCAGTGTCAGACTTGTAACTAGGCATTAGCAGGCAATCCTATGCTAATGAGGGGAATAATACTGAATCACAGATCTCCCCTCATGGCTAGCCTGCACCCAACCATATAGGTGCAGGAAAACCATGGTGCAAGCCTAAAAGTTTGCTGACATCATAGAGGGGTGTGTCAGGCATACTGTAAGCTTATTGGAGCTCTGTGGCTCGAGTTTGCCCTTAGCCTATCAGAGCAAAGGAAGGGTGTGTGTCTGAAGCTGCCAAACACACTTTACATTGCCTAAATGGGTATGTGTGCCATGCACCGGGGTTTAAACAAAAAAAAATATTAAACCAGGAAATAGCAGCTCCATTCACATGTGAGCACTTGATTTGTGCGGCACGCCTCTGGGCTTAAACAGGAAGGCAATGGGAAGGGAAAACAGCAGTAGGAAAATAATCAAGGAGAACTAGCATAGCTGTCAGGTGAAATGTATCAGAATTAGACAATTACACAGGCAGCAGCCCAGCCCAGCACACTACTATAAACTATGCAAACACCTTTCCCTCTGTTTTTTCCCACAAATTCTACACCACCAGTGTACACAAACAGGAAAATTTTACCTAATATAAGCAACAAAATGATAGGGGCTACATTCGCTCTCATAAATCAACATGTGGAAGAGGCTGAGAGTGGTGAGGATGAGAATGCTGATGGCCAACCCACAGCGAGGAGAAGAGTGCATAGACCCAGGGTAACCTAACTGGGGATACATGATCTGGAGATAGTGGACTGCTATAGGGTGGACAGAGACCTCCTACAGCAAACTGTTGAGCTGTGTCAGCCATGCCTCACACACAGAACCAACAGAGGGGAGCCCATCCCAGTGGATACCAATGTATGTGTAGGCTTAAGAATACTAGCCACAGGTACCTTCCAAAGGCCAACTGGGGATACCATGGGGATCTCAGAGGCATCAGCATCCAGCGTACTCCACCAGTTCCTAGATGCCATGTCAGCACATGCCGGTGAGCACGTATATTTCCTCAACACCCATGAGGAGTTGAACAGCAATATGCATCTCTTCCACCAAATAGCAGAATACCCTGAATTAGTGGGTGCTATAAGACTGCATGCACACACACATCAAAACACCACCTGGTGAGCTGGGTAGAGTCTACATAAACAACAAAGGCTTTCCCTCCATCAAATGCCAGGTTGTGTGCAATGCCCAGGGCATTATAATGAATGTGTGTGCTGGCAGCCCTGGAAGCTATCACGACTCCCACATCTGACATATGACACAGCTGTACCAGACATTTGCCAATGGGGACATCCCATAATGCCACCTAGTGGGGGATGCTGGTTATGCACTGGAGCCGTGGCTGATGACACCCATCAGAAATGCACACACACCCGAACAAGAACTCCATAATGAGGCACACGCATAGACCAGAATCCTAATAGAGCATGCGTTTGGGATGCTAAAGTCACGGTTCCAGTGCATGGACATATCTGGTGGAGCCTTGTAGTACTCACCAGCTACATGTACCCAAATTGTCATTGTATGTGCTATGCTACACAATATGATCCTGCGAAAACAGCTGCAGCAGGAACAGCATGAGGAAGGGCCACACAGCCACCCACCATTGCCAAGGCCTGCACAGGTACAGAGTGACTCGGAGGAGAAAGAACCTGAGCCTGCTCCAGTAGGCAGAAGGAGGCGTGCCCAGTATGTCCAGGCCTTGGCAAAAAGGCAATGCATAGAACATAAACTGACATGGTAGGAGCCCAGGGAATGACACTTCACTCTGACTCACACATAGAGTAAAAGGAATGCCAAAATGACACTGCCTGTGCTTAACCATGTATAGGGACTGCACTATGTGCATCCAACATAGTCAGCCCTCCAGCACCATCCTCAATACTGGCACAGCCACAAGGTAGTCACATTCACTATCAATTGCTGAATGTAGTAGTATGTTCTGCTAACTGTATCTATGGTATGGATGTGAGCATGTTAAGGAATTGGGTGGCTGAATGGGATGCCAGCAGATAGACACCTATATCAGCTGCATGAAATCCTTAACAAATACTGGTGTCAACATAGTAGGCAGTACTAGACAAGGTGATAAAACCCACTGCAGGACATGTGGTAGGTCAAACGTGTGTTCATAGGAAACACACATGCATGTCAGTGAGGCTCACATACCCAACAACCATCTCAGCCAACAGGACGGGTCTAGACAAACACAAAGAAAGGCTATGCTAAGGCCTCTGATTGATGGCTATGGAGAACAGCCCCCCCTCCAGAAATTTTCAATAAAACCTAAGAACTGCAGTACACTGATATGCCTGTAGTCTGCATGATAGGTTGGAATACAGAATGAAATGGAGTACCTGAAATACCAGTACAGTCGTAGCAAATGTTTACAGTTGTCAGGTGTGCCCCCCCCCCACAATCCCTAAAGCAGATGCCCTATGCTGACCGTCTAAAAAAAACTCAGCTATACTTGGTCACATAACGCCTACTCAGATGCAATCTCTGCTTAACATACAAGGCCATCTCAAACTCAGAGCTGTTTGGACATGCTACACTTAAAGAAATCCCAATCCCTCAGAGCCACACACTCCAGGGATCTAAACCTGATCATCACAATGAACAAAACATGCTGGAGGGATAGGTTCCTGACCCAGAGACTTCCCATACTCTGGAATAGACTGCCCATACATGTCAA
The DNA here is from genome assembly GCF_019279795.1 of Protopterus annectens. NCBI lineage: Eukaryota > Metazoa > Chordata > Ceratodontiformes > Protopteridae > Protopterus > Protopterus annectens. The sequence continues at coordinate 687,589,041 of NC_056746.1, forward strand.
GCTGAGTGCCTCTTTGTCCCTCTTCAAAACGAACCTTGACAATTGGATGGGAGATAGAATTCACTGTGGGGAACACATCAGTCACCCTGCTGGACAGGGGACCAGGGAAGTAAATATTCTGGGAAGAAATAGCCAGGGAATTGTTATGGCTAGGCATGTATAGGCCCTAGGGCCAATAGCCTAGTACCAATCTATGAACCTATGTAAAAATGTAGTGACATGTATGTGTAGGTATAATAACAGTGGAGCACAAATTACATGAGCTGGCAACAGTAGCAGGATAGATTGCAGCACGTGTACAATATACAGGGCTCTGTGTGTTAGGTTGGTGTGTGTGTTGTATATTGTGTGAAAGTGGTCAGCATGTAGGCATGGAGGGTTGTGTCTTGGTGGCCAGTGGCCAGTACTGTTGAAGACAGGGCCAAGTTCTCACAACTGCAGTGCCGAAGACAATGCATCACAGCAAGACACATTCCAGCAGTTATCCATATTAATTGTTCGGTAGTAAATCCATTACCATCTGAAAGATGGACATGGCATGAATGTGGGCCCAGACATAACAAATAGTACACAGGTGGCAGTACCCTAGACAGAAAGTGTATAAAATGTTACTGTCAAATGGACACACTTTTGGAATTGTACATACAGGTTAGCAGCAAATTAGTTGGCTGTGTAGTATGGAATACAGATGTCGTCTGGCCAAACAGTGGCAGACCACAAAAGGCACAGGTATGAAGTACTGAGAAACTGCCTATGTCCCTGCACAAGCCAGCATAAGTGAAATGCCCCACATACATCTGTGAGTCAGCTGCAAGTAGCTTCAGCAGCACACATTCACCCCACTCACCCAGCCATCAGCCACAGGTACCTCACAGATCTTATCACCTCTATATGGGAATAGCCACAGAATGCAGCATTCTGAAGAGGTGTCCCATGCAGGTGTGTCCCTAGCTGTAAACAGCACCCTGCTAGCTTCCACACCAATGGATCAATAAGGACAGAAACTATTGACATTAACACCTTGCACACCTACCCTGTCAACGCAGGGGAATATAGTGGCTTGCAGCCTGGGACTGTAGGACTGACACAATGCACTGGCCTGCTACAGATGGCCTGCCTCACTACCAAATGCCCTACAGTCCTCTGTCAAAGGCCTGTGTCTCACCCATACTGCCGTTTTTAATTTCTCCAAGTCTTTTGAGTTTCTAATACCATGACGGGAATGGACCCCATTCATAAGTCAAAGTACGATTAAAGTTCATGAAATTAGTATTGTTTCACTCTTTGATGTTATCCAAAAGTTCTCTTTGCAGCACACGCAATGTGCCCAGTAATGACTCCTTCTGCAATTCATATGGTGTTACATGAATTTGTAACATATCTAAATACGATTGCAAATTCTTTTTTATAAGACCAGTTGCTCCTACTACTATTGGAACTGTCTGGGTATCTTTCTTCCACATGGCTCTCATTTCTGCCTGCAGATCGAGGTATTTTATGACTGTGTTTCTCTCTGTATGCAAGACACTGTAGTCACTAGGTGTGGTGATTTCAATGATCAATTCTACTTTTGTCTTCTGTTCTTGGACCACTATAATCCGGTTTTCTAGCATCTATCTTTTGGACTGTTGGTATTGGGTGATTCCATGTGATGTAAACTTCATCATTTTCTATGATTCTTTGTGGCTCATGTTTCCAGTGTTTTTCAGCCACTTTGATACCATAATGTTTGCACAATCTCCAGTGTAATAATCTCGCCACATTATTATGCCTTTCAGTATACAGTCCCTCTGCCATTAGAGAGTCACAACTAGCAATAAGGTGTGTGACTGTTTCCAATTCGGTTCCACAAAACCTACATATGTCTGTACTGGCAATGTATGTTATTTCATGGACTCCCAAATAACAACATAACACAGTCCACAGAACACAAATGCAAGACCATATTGACAAATCCCTGTAGCATGTCCACCATGTCCTACTTCATGAACTGTGGACCAACCCCTAAATACTGCTGGGATGAAGTGATACCTATAGGGATACTTATCACATAACGTTTGCATAATGTTCGGAAGAGGATAGAATAACAGAGGGGGGTTAGAAGCATGGATGCCATGGAGTGTGTGAAGTCTGAAACTCAGATGTGTGCACATACTATCCCTGCCTGTAAACACAGGAATGGATGGCTACAAACCTTCTAGTAAACCACAATGTAAAGGGGTAATGACTAGAAGTATGAGCCCTGCCTCTGGGTAACCTGTGTGAATCTGTACAGCTGTGAAGTAAGGCCACAGCAGGATATGGCCATACTGTCACATCGATGGATGTACAAGCATGGGATCCTCAGCCACCACAGTACCAAGGTGCTGAACAATTTACACAGACCCATCAGCAAGTGTCTGCAGCTCCCCCTCCAAAATGGCATGATTGGGCAAGAATATGTAGGCTGCAGACCACAATACTGGACACAGCGTCATTCATCTTGTGTTCCCTAGGAAATTACTGCAAGCAAAAATGTATACCTGTCAGTACTTGATGACATAAAACATCACAGTGTAAAACAGTACATATGTCTGACTATCTCTGCTAACACCAAAACCATGTGGCAGGAGCAGCACAGACGCAATTAGTTACAGTATCCCACTATCCTTTGCCCATTGTGACCCCATATTGTCAACCGATCTACAGATATCCTACAGAAACAGGTTGCTAGCTGCAGGTGTAGAACACAAAAGTCTGCACTGGAGTACAACTTACCTGGAATGGATTCACACATTCAATACAGAAGGTCATACTGAGCATGCTCCTACACTTAGAGAAATTAAGCCCATGTCTGACAACAAAATAATGAAAGGTCATACTGGGCATGCTCCCACACTTACAATGAAGCCCATGTCTGGCAAGAACAGTGGACTATACATATCTGATAGTCACAGATGTTTGTGCACACAATCCACATTGCACACCAGTCATGCTTTGCACACACATCGGATAGGAATACACATATGTATCCAAGGACACCACACTATAACAAGACAAACTTACACATACATAGATGTGTGGAAGAGAGTGACAGACAGTGATAAAGAACTTCCTATCATGAGGCCTGTCCCACCCAGTGCACATCCAATTGGCTAAAACCACATTATGTACAAATGTCAGTCACTGTAGACATTTGCTTCTGGTATCCTTCAGCACTATAGTGTCTGTGGTGCTTCTGATATCTGTGTAACATGACTGCACAAGTTATTATTAATCTAGCAGTAGTATACATGTTCCTGTTAAATTTAAACCAGTGTGTGACTGAGTGTCGTGTGTGTGCTCCCAGATGAATTGTTTACGGCCCATTCACACACATTACACTCCCCATTGCCCTACTTTGGCAAGCCCGCTGATGTCATTCACCTTGACATACACCTTTGTGTGAAGGAGTAGCTCTATAAGGTCCATGGCATGTGCCATAATTGTGTAATGCTATAGTGTGATGTACTAGTTAGGTAGGAGTTCTAATCCCAAATATGGAGACTGTGTGTGTATGTGTGTGTTTGGTTGTGTGTATATATAAAGATCAATGTTTTTGTGGCCATTCACAATCACTACACTTTCCATTGCTCTATTTTGGCAAGCCTGCTGATGTCATTCACCTTGAAATACACCTTTGGGAAAAGAACAGCCATATAAGCTCTGTGACATGTCCTATAATTGTGTAATGCTGTAGTGTGATGTACTAGTTAGGTAGAAGTTCTAATCCCAGCCATGGCAACTGTAAGACTCTGCTTGGGTGTTTGTGTGTGTCTGTGTAAGGATCAATGCTTTCATGGCCATTCACAGTCACTATAATTTCCATTACCCAACTTTGGCAAGCCTGCTGATGTCATTCACCTTGAAATATGCCTTTGAGGAATGAGTAGCTCTATAAGCTCCATAGCACATGCTATAAGTGTGTAATGCTATAGTGTGATGTATTATTGAGGTAGGAGTTCTAATCCCAGATATGGCAACTGTAAGACTGTATGTGTGTTTGTCTGCCTGTGTATGGATCAGTGCTGTTGTGGCCATTCACAGTCACTACACTCTCCATTGCCCAACTTAAGCCTGCTGATGTCATTCACCTTGAAATACACCTTTGGGGAATGAGTAGCCATATATGCTCCATAGCGCATGCTATAACTGTGTAATGCTATATTGTGATGTATTAGTGAGGTAGGAGTTCTAATCCCAGACATTGCAACTGTAAGACTCTGTGTGTGTCTTTGTAGGGATCAATGCTTTTGTGGCCATTCACAGTCACTACACTTTCCATTGCACTACTTTGGCAAGCCTGCTGATGTCATTCACCTTGAAATACACCTTTGTGAAAAGAATAGCCATATAAGCTCTGTGATGTGTCCTATAACTGTGTAATGCTGTAGTGTGATGTATTAGTTAGGTAGGAGTTCTAATCCCAGCCATGGCAACTGTGAGACTCTGGGTTTGTGTTTCTCTGTCTGTGTAGGGATCAATGCTTTTATGGCCATTCACAGTCACTCCACTTTCCATTGACCAACGTTGGCAAGCTTGCTGATGTCATTCACCTTGAAATACACCTTTGAGGAATGAGTAGCCCTATAAGCTCTGTAGCGCATGCTATAACTGTGTAATGCTACAGTGTAATGTACTAGTAGGTAGGAGTTTTAATCCCCAACATGGCAACTGTGAGACTGTGTGTGTGTGTGTGTGTGTGTGTGTGTGTGTGTGTATGTGTGTGTGTGTGTGTGTGTGTGTGTGTGTGTGTGTGTGTGTGTGTGTGTGTGTGTGTGTGTGTGGTATCAGTATCCTGTGAGGAGGTAACTGTGATTGTGTAATAACAGGACTCATTGTGGGGCGGGGTTTGCAAATTTCTTATATGGATGACCTACTATATGTCACAATGCCCACCTTGCAAGGGCAACAGATGCCAAACAGCAGAGAGGCTGGTGTAGACAAGCCATACCCCTACATGTGACATTATGGATTGTGGAACAATATAGGCAACCCTTGTATGACCCAGAGAACACTCTCCACCCATGTCTCATACACAAACACACTTGGCTAGGCAACAACCACTATGTTGGTAGTTCCCTGCATATTGCCTACAGATAGTAACCATGGTGTGATTGCAGTGGACTCCAGAGGACATGACAGCCTGTTCCATCCATTCAATAGGCAAATAATTGCTTACAGTGGTCCTTTGCTATGTTCCCCACAGGATGCCTGCAACAACTGTAGAATCAGTAAATGTAACCCACAAAGGACATACCATGCTTTATACACATGCCATGTATGGACAGATGCCACTAACACCAGTGAATACCTGCATCATGCTGTCAATATAGGTGCAGGATCAACCTGAGTTCCATTTCCAATTCTCAACACATGAGGTCAGGAATGCCACATCAGATGATAATTTGTCCACACAACATGACCCAGACACCCCAGGTACACTTCCACATCTCACAAAACATGCATGTGGGACACGTGCACATCCCAGACGCCATCCATGTTATGAAATATAGAACACATACATGGCAAGCATTGCAGAGCACTGGCCACCCACAATAGTAACCCAGATGAGTGGATGGAGAATACAATACCCACCTGTTGGGATAATCCAGTCAATACACCCCTGAGCCACACTGCAGAACATTGTCATGTGGCCTGATGCCAAGGTATACCATTCCTCTAACTTTCTGCAGCCATCTGGAACAGTCAACCCCTACACACCTGTGAAGCAATGAACCCATGCATGTCAGTACTGGCAAACCTGTGTCTGTGTGTGTGTAAGCAGATTAATGATTTGGAAGGTATTTACACTCACTACACCTCCCATTACCCTACTGAAGCATGCCTTCTGATGTCAGTCACCTTGACATACACTTTGCCCATATATCAGCCTGATAACCTCTGTTGTGCATGTGATACCTGTGTAATACTGCAGTGTAGCAAACTAGTTAGTTAGGAATTTTAATCCTGACCCTACCAACTGTGATAATGTGTGTGAGTCCCTGAGAGAGTGTGGCTGTGTCATCCTTGGCAACTGCTTTTGTGGACAGGCACGTGTACTACATCTACCTTATCCCTCCATTATCACTGCTGCTGATGTCACTCACCTTCAAATATACCTTTGGACAGCTCTCCCACCTGTAAGCTCTGTGGCGCATGCAATAACTGCATAAAAATGTAATAGCAATGCATAGTCAGGCAGGGGGTTTTAACCCAGTACTGGTAAATGTGTGACACAAACATGCTTAGCTCTTACTCCCCTACCCCCTATTTTTACTTTGCCTCTGTTTGTCTCTCTCACTCCCTCTCTGGTGAATGTGGAAAAGTACACCTGCTTTGCTTAAGCAGCAGCTTGTGTTTTGTAAGTGATGCTCATGCTCAGCTGATGGCCTGTGCATGAATTGCAGTCCCCCACTAGCTGATTGCATGTGGAACAGCTGTGGTAACATTCCCATAGCCAATTGCATGGAAACATACTCCTATAACTAGGAACATCATGTGGGTGTTGGCCCTTATCATTCACTGTGAGCAGGACGTCATGTTGATGTTTGGCAAACAGCATAACCGAGGGTAGTGAGATATACCTCTTACAACATACACTGTGGAGACAGGCCAACAAACAGGAGGGGGATGTTTCAGACATGAGTACAGAATGTAAGTCTTGCTCTTCTACATTTGAAATACTGTTGGTTTAATAGGGTTTGTGTGGTTATGTCTGGTCTACATGATTTAATACCTGTCATGATAGTGTTATGTGGTTGAGGAAAATCTCACCTGTAGGGCTATCTGCAGACTGGCCAGTGTTTGGAGTCTTACATGTGTTGTGTTACTCACAAATGACCTATCTTTAGAAATGCAATAGCATATTCTGAGGATTGCAGTCAGTACATGGTGACAGCCATGAAAGTTACTGACTTCATATCCCTCAGAAGACATATGTCACAACAAACCCTGTTACACCAGTAAATGTATGTATTTATCACAGCAACATGTCACTATTGGCCCTGTGTTTATGCCTTCAGCCACAACTCCGTCAGCCTTTGTACATATGTCATGCAGTAAGAGGTGCATATGTTTAGTACACCATTATTTATTGACATCACACCTTATAACAAGCCAGTGAGATGTCTGACTGCTGGACATGTTATGTACAGTAGGGCTTATATTTGAGGACAAAACCTGGACATTCTGTTGTAGTGTGTACTGTAGTGACGTCTGTGTACTTATGGTGATTGTCGACAGAATGTGTATTGCGAATATGTACCTTGGCCTGTGTACAGACTGTGGTAGATGTCATTGTTTTTGGTCCTGTTCTTTCTGATGTTGCATGGTGCTCTAGTGTATGGTACCCTATTGGCGTACATGTTTGTAGGGCCAAACCCACACATGTCCCATACCACAGTCAGACATCAGAATACACTGTGTATTGGCCAGTATATGTAGGGTCAGTGTGTGAGTGGCACATATGAGGATGGTGTTGATCAGACAGTCCATATACTGTAATATTAAGCACACTTACCATATGTGTCTGTGGCTGTGTTCAGATTGGTTATTGGTATGCGCTTTCACACAGGAGTCTGTTACTCTGTGCTGTTACATGCCTGTAGAGCTTGTTATATTTGCAGGTGCATGTGTGTTCCCGCATAAGAAATGTAGGCCAGTGTTGCGGCAGTCTGCCTGTAGTATGCACAGTGCTTTGTGACATGCTTAGGAGCTCTTTGTACTTACCCAGTGTGATGTTATGTCCATATATTTGTCAGACGTACTGCTGCCGGGCCACCATAACTGTTGTGTATTTCTGACAAAGCAGTGGGATGCTGTACAGATGTATGTCACTAACTAGTGAGTAGTATATAGGCTTGTGACTTCAGCTCCTCTGGTTATCATGTGTCAGGACAGACAGAGGTGTGTGAATGCATAAACTGATAAACTGTGCGAGCATATCTATTCCAGTATTTACATGATATCCCCATTTACATGGCTGTTAACATCCACTTTGTCAGGCTTGGTCCACATGTCTTGCACTAAGGGGTTCTGTGTATACCTCTGGACTGACCAGAGTGCATCAGACTGTCCACATTTATTCATCATATCTCTGCTGTATTACACAGGACCATTACTGTGATATATGTGGTACTGTACTATGATGATCTTAGGATGTCTTTCAGTAACCGATGGCATACATGTCAATATCAGATGTGACTTCCCACACACAACATTTCTGTAAAGACAACCCCTGTCGCAGTAGCAACAGTCTACATTTATACTTGCAATACTTACATGACATCCCCTTGCACGAAGAGGTTGTGTTATTGGTGGTGAGGTATGAATCCACTACATGTTCTGGACATATGTTAAACATATATTATATATATATATATATATATATATATATATATATATATATATATATATATATATATATATATATATATATATATATATATATATATATATATATATACATATACATACACATATATGTATACATATACACATATGTATATATATATATATAGATATATATATATATATATATCTACACATATACACATATATGTATACATATACACATATGTATATGTCTACATATATATATATATATATATATATATATATATATACAAAGAGATCTAAATATGACAATATATATATATATATATATATATATATATATATATATATATATATATATAAAGCAATATACAGATGTATATAAATACCTATATATAAATATATATGTGGATGCACATCTACACAGACATCTATATATATCTATATATATATATATATATATATATATATATATATATATATATATATATATATATATATATATATATATATATATATATATATATATATATATATCTATATATATCCATATTATGTGTAAAAATGACTGTTGTATATACCTTCCCAGATGTATCACACTGTATTTATCCGATATGTGCATATGTAGATATAACAACATACATGATTCAACAGTAATATCACTAAAAAGTACTATGCTATTGTAGAAGTCATAGCAGTTGTTCAATACTATTCAGTATGTGTACTGATAGATATATTAGAAAAACAACAGGTGTCTTCACAGCTTTGATGGCTTAATTGTTAACTGCTGTGACTATAGTGTGCAGGGTCCTGGGTTCAAGACCTGCAAGGGCTGTTTATTTTGTTGCTGAGCAGAACAAGAGCTTTTGGATACAGAGTGGTTAAGGCAGTTTTGAGCAGCTTTAAGGGGGTTTATGTGGGTTTGCACAACGGTAAGCACTGCTAAGGTATGGTAAATGTACAGGCGCTTACACCATGTAGGCTTCGCTTACCAGTGCAAAAAACCTCTTAGCATTTATATTGCAGCAGTGCTGAAACCTGCTAAGCATGGGTCATCCCTGGTAACCAGTGCTCACATTCCTGTCTGATAAAATAGCAGGGTAATGACATCTTTAATAAGTGTATTTAATGCTATGTACATAACATGCGTCTATGAGCTGTCATTACAGTAGCAACGGGTGTGAGTCTGCTGTCTGGGACACCTGAGTATATATGGCTTGTACAACACTCTTTTCTGTTTGAATGTGTTACATACATGGGTAGTATCTCATGTTATATGCAGTCACACTGGCATGTAGTGTATCATTACATTACTACTGTTGACAGTGCTTTTCCAAGTAAGAGTAGATTACAGATTGTAGTACTGGAACCAAACACCCCTGCATGCAAAGATGGATTCTGAGTCCTCACTGTCATGTTCCTGGTGTGTGAGCTGTGTCTCATTAAATATTTCCTACTGGATATTGATCTGACATGTGGAAATTAACCGTAGACTACTGTGTGTATAGCACATGTCAGTAGGCTGTTGTCATGTAGTAATGGCATACCTATCAGTGTCAGACGTCTATCTGTCAACACATTCATCCTAATGCATAGCCAGTTGGCTAGCTGATGTCTGTCTGTCCTCTATATAGATGTGCAGATGTCAGTTTTCCATCTTGGCTACTTAGAGGCAATCTATGCTTGACTGAAACTGACATGTCTGCCCAGCTGTGTTATAAATGTCATAGCTAGGAATCCACACTCTGTATACACCACATGCCATGGATACCTCAACTACACAAGCACATTCAACAGAACATGCTTGGGTACATGTCTCCAAGACAGACACTGACCATGTTATGTAATGCATGTTGCATACATGTTAGCTGGAGCATCTCACTGGCCCTCTGCAAGAAGCAACCAGATGATTGGCTGTTGCATGTAACTCTTACCCTGAGGATCACCCCTGTGTTATCTGTTGATAGATGGTCTGCTGGCACATGGCAGGTGGCATGATACCACTGTACACACCCCTTCACTTCCCATCTCTCCATGGACAATAGCCTGGTACACATCTATGAACACCTGCACTGATGGACCCCATTACTGACCAATGTGTACATGTGCATTACTGAGAATAACTGTCTGTGTGTTTGTAGACCTGGAGTTGATAATACCCTGAGGCACTTCACACCCACCACACCGCCCATTGCCATAGTTAGATGTGGCTGCTGCTTTACTGGACATTATATGTACCTTGTTACACTCTTCTCCCTAATGGATACGTGGGGCTTGCAGTACCAACACAACACTGTTGTACAAATGGGTTGATAGGCATGGGATATCCTCTGAGTTCTGGCAAGTGTGTGTGTGTGTGTGTGTGTGTGTGTGTGTGTGTGTGTGTGTGTGTGTGCGTGCGTGCGTGCGTGTGTGTGTGTGTGTGTGTGTGTGTGTGTGTGTGTGTGTGTGTGTGCATGTGTGTATATTTGTAGGATACAGCATTCTGAGGCCACATTCTCCCAATAGAATATGCCTTGTCACTCAGTATTATGGATAGTGATGTTGCTGACCATAGATCATGACAATGCATCACCCTAGTATCCCTGTGGCATGTGCAATAGATGCATATCCCTGTAGTAGCACTCTTGGGATAGACAAGGGGCTGTATTGCAGTCCTGGTCAATGTGTGATGATGGATATGTCAGAGTGTTATCATGGGTTTCAGTACATACAATATCCACTGTGGGGTGTGGGTGTTGGGTCTACTGTCTTTACACCATGGTACCACCCAGTTATGGGGACCACTGTCACCATCAACAATACAGGTAAGGGATAACACTATCCAGCCCAGTTATGCATGTGCTGTGTACAACTTATCTGTAACAAAATGGACACACTAAGGTAGTTAGCACTGATAAGCTCAGGTCTCTCAGATGTGTGCATGACTGTTATGTGTTTGTCAATGTGCATATGACAGTATGTCACACTATGTATTGCCCATAAACAATCAGTACATCCCCCATTACTATACTGTACAGACCTGGGGTTGTTCTTCACATAACATGTAACTTGGAACACACCTCATCCTAAAAGCTGTGTGGTGTGTGCAATTAAGGCCACACACATCAGTAGCACTACATACCTAGGTAGGGGTTGTAGTCTCAGTGTTGCCAAGTAAGTGTGAGTGTGTGTATGTGAAGGAATCTACTACCATTTGTACAATATACATGTCCCAGGAGGTCATCTATCTGAGAACTGCCTGGCATATGATAACATTGCATAGGTATCGTCCTGTGGAAATACATTCCATCACAACTAGTGGTAGATGTGTAAATGCCCTCTTTCCCACTGTATAGGAGTACAGCGATACTGGGGTTGGTATATATAGCTGGGTGTGGCTCTTGTGGACACAGCCACCATCATTGCAGTTACTGTTGAGTGTATCCCCTGCTTAGCTGGCTGTAATACTGTACAGTTCATGTTAACAGGTTAAGTAGTTGTCTATCACACTGTCTGGGGTTTTACAGCACCTCTCACCCTCCAAAGAGTAGGGCTGTGCCACCCACACCAGCACACCTATGTTTACTGAGTTGAGGATTGCACTACATTAGAGAAGGGGACATATACCCTGCCAGAGCCATCGTCAATGACATTAAACTACTTTTCTGCTTATTTCCCAATGTGTTGTTGTGCCTATACTGTCTTGGTGAAATTACATAGGCTACAAAGGGTTCCTTGCACAGGTGCATACATCCATGTGCACAGTTCTTTCTGTACATTGCATCAACACCAAAGCGTCTGTGTGTGTTATACACAAACATGTGGTGTGTACCACCCAGTACACTTATCATTGTCCACTGTAGAAGGTCTGCTGACATCAGCCACCATGCACTCACCTGTGTATACCACCCCCAGACCTATCAGCCATGTGGCACATGCTGTAACTGTTATACAGACCTGTGACATGTGTTCAGCTGTACCCAGGATATGACACAGCCAAGGTGTCACCACAGTGCCATACCCCTTGTAGGATACAACAGCAGGCCACCATCCTGCTGACACATGGACACCTACAACACAAATGGAATACATTATGGAGACCACAATCTCTCAGTGTTATTAACAGCTATAATGCATCATGGCTGGACAGCTACACTTCCTGACATGTAAGCATTAAACTTTACTGCTGACAACATGTTACACAGCATTACATTGGTACACCATAGTACAGTCACCCTGTGCATCACAACCATATTAGCCTGTCCCTGCATCGATGTAATGGATGACAGGGATGTGGCACAAGTATCATCATATGCACAGGGTGTGTTGTTGGTTTGTCAGAGACCTAGGCTGAGCTATACGTTTGACACCAGGTCTGTGAGTGAGGGGGTTTAATTATTAATTTGGCTGTGGTGATGTGGTGTCTGTAGGTATGGAGTTGCCCTAACTGTGTTGGTATTGTGTGTGTATGCATGCACACATTCCTGCCATGTGGCTGTCCTATACAGGGGTTTGTTGAACAGTTGCAGACCATACCTGGCAGGATGTGCAGTTCACCATCTCTAGCCATGGACATGAGAACTGTGCCTGCAAGGGGTTCCATGGGCAACCACCAGGCACAAGCCACAATATGGTACTCTCTCCTGATGTTGACATGTCCGCTGGATCTGGGTCCCTCTTGGGACTGGCCAGGGCTATGTGCACATGGCCTGCTGGGATGTGGTGTGGACAGCACCCCCCTGCAGTGCTGGGGTTGGTACTGCCACTATGGGATTGGCTCTGTGTTCTGGCACATCCATGCCAACCTCCAGCTTTTTTGTTGCTGGCCTACATCCACATGGCCATCTCAGCACTCCCACCATATGTTCGAGCATGGACATTTCACGGTCGAGGATTCCCACCATCTCACCCAACTGTCTATCCATGACTTAAGAAAAATAACGGAGGGTACCTGCAAGATGACGGATGTTGCCAGTAACAGCTGAATGAGTCGCCCTCTGCAGCTTCAGAGCCTGTCAGATGTACTGTTCCAAATGTACCTGCTCCTCCATGACGGCCTAAAACATGGATCTGATGGTACCAGATGTGGCACTTCTGCCAAGGGCATGATGACCAGCAGCCCTCCAATGAGTACCCCTGTATATTTGCCTATGTGGTACCCAGTTGGACCTCCAGCTATGGCTGCTGTGTCCAGACGCATGTACCATAGATACCACACTGTCCTGTCTAATGCCACCAACCGCCAACTGTCCATCTGCTATGGCCACTTGTGATGAGGTATGTATAGGCATTGTGACTGTGTGCAGGGATTAGGAGGATAACAGTGGCATGTCAAACAATGGTGCAGCCTCAGCCCCTGACAACAGTGCCTGTTCCTTAAAACACCTATCATAATTTTCTGTGTCCTTATGGACACCAACATCAGATTGCCTGCAGGAGGGACCCTGACCCACCTCACCACCTGTGAGGGGAAAACAAGAAATGCACTTTAAGACCTGTACATCATTGCTTAACAGTACACACACACACACACACACACACACACACACACACACACACACACACACACACACACACACACACACAGACACTGACATTCCACCATACTACTTACCTGTACCTGACTATACAGAATGTCCCTAGTTTTGTCTCTTAATTTCCCCATCCTGCATCAGTCTTGTATAATTACAGTCAATAATACCAATCATTAGCGCATCATTTTTCTAACTGCGCAGAAACGTGATCACAAAACATGACCTATTACTCCAGTAACTCTTTAACTTGATTGGAGTCATGTTTTCAAAGACTCCCTGATATCATCCAGTGTTCACCCTGGTTTTGTCCAGATGTCTTGAGCATGGCCCCCATATGTTATGGGCTACTAAAATCACTCAATAATGTCCCACACAGAAGTGTCATACTTAAATATTGTTCAGTAGATGCCAGATCTGTTGCTCTATACACTTTTTATGTGGACTGCAGTAATATGTGGAAACATTCTCTGGTGTTGTCTAGTAATTCTCCAATGCATCTTTAGTGCTGCATACATTGGTATTCTTTCACCTTTCTGCTGATTGCAATTAAAACAGTATAACTGGTGTCTAGTTTTCCCTCCCTAATGCATCTGTTAGCTCCAGATTTTATTATACTAGCAGCTGTCCTGAGATTACATGTCAGTAATGTATTCCTGGTGTCTAATGCATCTGTCCATGTCCATGTACTGCACATTTTCTAAGGGAAGTTGAGAGGTATGAACAACACCACACTCACACATGTACATACATGGACACACACATAAACACACACATACACACACACACATTCTACATACATCAACCCCCTCCACTCCACCAGATAGTACTTACAGACAAATTACCCCCCCCCCACACACACACACACTTACAGGTGAGGTTGCACAAAGATATTACACACAGGCCACTCATAACCCATCTGTCAACATGCATGACATATGGCACTCAACAGCATGCAGTGCAGCTATAGACAATCCCTGCTAGCCACATTATACATCTCTGTGATGCATGGGTTGTGTTAGGAGGTGATGCCCCTTCCCCTGGAACACACTGCACCCATGTACACAGTATTACTGTGCACCTGTTTGGCACCTTGACATGCACCATGAACCATAACTCACAGGTGTACACACCTTTGCTGAATGTGTATATGTGTGTCAGTTATGTTTGCTCTGCTGCTCACAGCCCCTATGTGTTTGTCTGACACATAACTGGGATGATACGTAGACAGATGTCATTTGTGAATGCCTGATGGCTGATTTATAGATCTCATCAACAGCGGTGCATGTATGGCCAATAAAGTATAATTACACTGACAACCTTCAAACCTTACCATGGCTATGGGGAGTGTACACACCCTTATTGATATGACGCCCTCTTCCCTGATATGCCATGGGGCCACATCACTGCATATGTTAACATTACACAAACCTGATATGTGATGTATGACCTGTGCAATTAATTGCAGTATCAAACAAATGTATTAGTTAGATGCTAATTGAGATGCATACAATTTGTGGGTGCATATGTGTGCACACCGTTATCATGATGGTTTGTTGCACCTACTGTTATGTGTACTACAGCAGTCACTATTTCTGGAAGGGGTATACTAGCAAGGGCCATCTGCATTTGCCAGTATTTGGTCACTCTGCCCTACAAATGTCCCCCAACTCTGCATGATTGCAAGATCAACTCGAGCACAGCCCTTGGAGGTCACACAGTGCCGTCACTATTACTGTGGAAGCAGGGTTATGTCTGCCACAATTCATGACCTTGTCTGTGCACAGATACAGCCATTCTTAGCGAGCTTTGGATCTCTGCTTCAGTGCACCATTGTGTTTCAGGATGACACCCCCTCCCCACCCTTAGCCTTTTTCCAGATGCTTGACAACTATGGCCTGCACATGTGTCATTTTGCAGTGTCCCAAACTCTGAACAGCATGTGTACCAGCCTAGTCCCTGCTAATGAATGGCAAGCATACAGGTGTACACTGGCACTGGCAAGGTACAGATGGGATTGGTGGGCATGAAGTGGGGTGAGGTGTTGGTTGTGCAACATATGTATCTTAATTAATACTGTCTGTAGGTTTCCAATGTGGTCTTGGTACATCAGTACACATTGCAACACATGCCTTTTGGGGACTTTTGCTATTATGCATATGCTACCTGTAGAGAGGTCTGGCTGATGTTTCCTGTGGTACAACTGTCCCATCTGAGTATTTTAACCAATGGGCCACACTTATGCAGAGTCCAGGCAATTGCCAACATAGGTACTGCACAGCCAGTACTTGCTAGACATTCCTGCAACTCCCTCACTGTCGTGGCATGTTACTAAGCAGCCTGCATGACCACTTTGCAACATGTGTCGTCATCTGTCTCGGATGGTCATCTGTTTATTTTCTACATTAATCCTGTCCCATACATCCTCACCACATACATGACTGTCTGCACTGTTTGCTATGGTACAAGCAATGGTGAGGTAAGGCCACATGTCTCACTCCTGGGTGCTACCTGTTGGGTATGGGATCCATTCCATGGCTTGTAAGATGTGTGCAAGCCACAGCTGCCTCTGTTGCAGGTAAGTGGGCACATTTAATGGCTAAACGTCTTGGACAGCAGACCATTTTTTTGGTGTGACATTGAGGACCTGTACTTGCTGGAAGGTCCAAACTCATGAAGAATGCATCCTGTCAGTACCTCAAAAGCTGCTTCCACAATATATCTGGAGTGTATGCACACATATGCTTCCAGTGTTTGTGAAGGTATGTATTCCCCATATTTGCTGTACTAACATAGGTTTCCATATTACACATTCATTGCTCATGTTAGGACCACATTGCGGGTTGTAAGGGTTGTGGCATGAAGTATTGTGATATGCTGTAGTGTAGATCTGTAACAGTTGCCATTGTAATAGTGGTATATACACTGTTGCAGCACTGTATATGGGTGATGTTTCAGACATGTCCCTACTGTAGGCCATTTGTCTACCCATTATGTTCATCTCTGTGCACACATCTTGCGATGACAGGTTGTTAGTTATATTGCAGGACTCTTACATACCCTTCAGATATGCCACCATGGTGACCACTGTGATGCAGTGCAGTTAACAGCAACAATACGTGAACATGTACAGCATGCATTATGGGTAGGTGTGTTAAATGTGTGCATGGATTATACCATGGCCATAACATGACCGGTGTATTGACAAACCTGAACAAACACCATACTTACCAGCTACAGGCTGCTTCCTCGGAGGTGTACCAGAGGGACCTACATAATTGCGTGAGAGATGTGATGTCAGTAGCCACACCTGTGGCATTGGTACAGGGAGGGTGCAGCATTACAGTACATCAACAGTACAAACCCACAATACTACAGATTATGCACATCTGTTTATTACTACAACGCAGCAAAAGACTATATATATTTCATCTCACAAATGCATGATTAAACTCTACAGATGCAGATGGATACGCAACAGTGGTCTACTGATGTGCCCTGTGGCCTTACCTGCACACTCCTCAGACATTGTGTGGGTAGCACCCACCTCCTCTATGCTCTACACTGGGTCTTGTGTTTGCGGGCGGGTGCCCCGAGGCTGACGAGGAGCTCCTCGACATGTGCAAGGGGGGGGGCTGGATGGCATAATTCCTCCCTGTTGCAACCTGGTCCCCCTAACCGCAGCAGCATGCCTACGGGCATGGAGGAGTAGATCAGTGCATCGATGTTGGACCTGCTCATAACTGCGGTTATGCAGGCCATTGTTTAATCTGTGGACAAGATAATTCCAGAGGGTGGTCCTCTCCTGCAGATCATTGGCTGTATGCCTGAACAGGGTTTTGTAGTGCTGTACCAGGTATGTGATGATGACATCATTCTCCTCCACTGTGTACATAGGAAGTCCCTCCCTGGACATTTTGCCTGAAAGACATAAAGAGGGAAACAGGTCTGAGGACCTCATACTGCAGTGATATCATAGTTGTTAATACACATCTCTGTCTCCTCCCCGACCATATCTCCAACAACAATCTGATCACACAATTCAATGGGTATGTCTACAGAAGACCTACCATTGGGACATATATTGTATTGTACAACAAACTGTGCAATGTGTTTGTAGTCATGTTCCATGTTGAAACACTATCATTGGTGGTCTGTTTAGAACAATCTCACCTGCATGCCATTGTAAGGGCCACTATGGTTCCATATATGCATGTGTTCTGTTTGCTATGTGACTGCTGAACATTTGTTGTTTTGTGTTAATGGGGATATCTATGCATTCTGTTAGACATAATCCCAGAATGTGTGAACTATTACTACCCACATATGTTCTATAACAGTGACACAATAGCATGTTTGGGAAAACAGTTGCCAGCAGAACCAGTTCTCCCATCTCATCTAGCCATGATACCAGGCCACATCACATCTGGGACCCACCCTGGGGCCTTATCATCTACTGGCCCTGCACTACCTTCAGGTGGATCCACCTCAGGGGATGGTGTTCACCCCATCTGAGAGCACACACAGACAGGATCCTGTCACCCAAAGTCAGGTCCAGGGTCTGGTGCATAGGGAGCTCCACAGAGAATTGGGGGATGTGCTACAACACCTTGAGACCCTCAGTACACAATCACAGGGTCCTCATGCTCCTCCTACTCATCCCCCAGCCCAGGCACCTTCAGGGCCGTGAAGATGTTGTGACTGCCCATGGATGGGGAACTTGGTCCCATTGTTTCCATATGGGGGCTCATGAGCTTCCACATTCCAGACAACATTCCCCATCCAAGGTGTTTACCTACCACATGTGTCATATTCCGCCCCTGTATGCTGTCTTGTCTGTCTTCCAGCCCAACCTACCTTCCCAAGTATACCTACTATCCTTCCCCAAAAGACCAATCCCACCTTCACAAACAAGGGCAATTTGTTCCCAACATGGAGTTCACACCTGACATAACTGTCCATTTTGCACCCACTTACTGTGTATATCTATGTCTGCATTGATATGTGTGATGTTCTCTCACACACATATCGTGCAGCACTGTCATTGAACAGTAGGGGACATGTATTTATATAAGTGTGTGTGTGTGTGTGTGTGTGTGTGTGTGTGTGTGTGTGTGTGTGTGTGTGTGTGTTTGTATATATGTAGACACACACACACACACACACACACACACATATATATATACATATATATGTGTGTGTATAGATATATATTATGAGTTGTGTATGTATGTATATATATATATATATATATATATATATATATATGTGTGTGTGTGTGTGTAGGTAAAGTGTGCGTGTGTGTGTGTGTGTGTGTGTGTGTGTCTGTATATCTGTATATATATATATATATATATATATATATATATATATATATATATATATATATATATATATATATACATATATACATATTATAGGGTGCATTCAAACATCAGGTCCACACTAACTCTCCTTCCTGCACAACTGCACTGTTCTGCCTTGCTATAACCCAAACAGGTGCCACATGTGGACACAGCTTAACATTAGGGTGTATATATATATATATATATATATATATATATATATATATATATACACACACACATATATATATATATATATATATATATATATATATATATATATATATATATATATATAGGTACAGGTTGCAGGTAAGCCTATTACACACCTATGGCATTTGCACATGCTACATTACACATTAACATGACTGCCCTGCAAGTAGTGGGCTCTAAAACTCAGGTGTCCATCATAATGGCATTACTTCCATCACCAGCTATTGGCCACACTAATACACATGTCTTGCAGTACACAACACACACTATGTTGGCTTACATCTTGTCATTCCTTGCTGATCTGCACAGTTGACAGGTAGGGCCCACTCACCACATTGACAGACATTATTGTCCATTGCAGTTGTTCAGCAGGACATCATTACAACAACAACACCTGATGGCACATATAAATCATTCCACATCATCTATCCCATTATTATAAACCAAGTACTACATTCAATTACATGCATATATGCTTCACATACCTGTTGGGGATTGTCTTCTCTCCTGGATACAGATTGCTGTCTCCCCTTGATTAACTTGGGGTGTCTGTAGATTCAGTTGTTGAACAACTTAATATATACTGGATGGATTTTTCTTTTGTTTGTTTTTTTTTTTCTCTTTCTCTCTCTCTGTCTTTCTCCACTACACGGATTGAGCTGCCTTGAATAGATTGCAGCATGGATTTTGTAGGTGATGCACATGATCAGGTGATGGCCTCTGCACCAATCAGTGTTTACCACTTGCTACCTGCATACAGCCTACTGTGTAGTACTTCCAGTTACCGGTGTCATGGCAACCCACTACTATAAATTACTAAATCATGTGGTAGTGTTGCCTTTACCTTTCCTGTATGGAGGACATCCTTCCTGTGTGTGGGCAGCAGTGTTACAGGCAGCAGGTAGCAATACATCTTACTAGAGGACTTGAAGACCCAGGCCATCCACATATTTGTATAAGGTTCCAAACCTACAGACAGTGTGAGTAGTGTTGTTGTATGCACTGTATACCACTGGTGTTATAGGGTTAGTGTGTACATACTAGTTTAGCATGGAATGCAGTCTGTCTGCATAAGTCTCAACTGTGGGCCTATCCACATGATGGCCAGAGGATTGGCTGTTATGTTTTGTCTGTCCACCACACAGGTCTTGTCTCAGATATATCACTGACATTCTGTCTGTTGAGTGCTATCAGTACATGGCTACATCCATTTGTGTTTCTGACTTCATATTCCTGAATAAGGGTATGTTGCAACCAATTCTGTAACACCAGCAACTTTCTCAGTGTATAACAACAATATTGCAGATATGGCCCTGTGTTCCAGACTCTGTCCTCCACCTGTATACCAGGCTTTGTCCATATGTCATCCAGTAAGAGGTTAAGTAGTGGCCTATGATTATGTCATGCTGCCATTCCTGCCATCATTCCAGTGATGTTGTGGTCCCCACACATATTGTGGGGTAGGGTCCATATATATGTGTGGGCTACAGCTGGACAAAACATGTGTACCCTTGTGTAGTCCAGAGGTCAGTGTATGTAACACTGTTATATGGCTCTGTAAGTCATTGTATGAGGGAGGGGTATGCACCATATATTACTTTAACCTGTTACAACATGTGAGGGATATCAGCAGTAAGACACCATAAGGTATATGGCTGTAAATGTTCATACATTTCACCTTGGGAACATTGGTGGGCTAGTGCTTACATTCTTACAGACTGTTCTGTTTGTCAGTGTGATAGTGATGTTTTCAGTTAAGCATTGTTATGTAACAGATGCATCTTCATTGAACTGTAATAGTACACAAATAAACATTTCTTATGTATGCAAACCTGTGTGTGGTGTCATATCCTTTGACGTCTCTGTGGCTATATGTTTCATGCAATAATTGTCTTTTGTATGAGAGAATCATACACTCTCCATTTTAAAAGGTGGCAACTGTAGGAATACTGGCTGTTCAATATGCTGTGCACCCTCTAAATATGTATCTTCCTGTACATATCTATACATAGTAATATATGTATATGTGTGTATGGGTATATATATATATATATATATATATATATATATATATATATATATATATATATATATATATATGTATCTGCATATATGTGTGTTTATATATATCATTGGAATGTTTACTGCTTCCACATTGTACATTCCCTATGGTAGACAGACTGTTCTGCATGATATATTATTCATACCATCCTGACATTGTACAGGTAAGATGGATTACTGTTAACTTCTTGTGGCTATGTTGTGTAGGGTCCAGGGTATGAGACTTGCAAGTGTTGATATTGTGTTGCAAGACAGATCTGTTTGGCTGTGTAGGAGGCGATGATATCTTTAATTACAAGTGGTACTTAAATTGGGCCTTCTCACCCCCATTAATGATGCCTTTGGTTATGTGTGTATTTGTTGTGTTCTCTTATATATCTACAGAAATATATATATATATATATATATATATATATATATATATATATATATATATATATATATAGGTATGTGGTGCATATTGCAAGATGTGTGGGATAGCCAGCATTCTACATAGGTAAAACTGAACGTAGAATGCTGGACAGAATTTATGAAAATACCCATGCAATTGTTACTAATAAAATTGATAATCCTCAAACTAGACATACCACCTCAAATGATGGACACAAGTTTGTTTTTAAAGCAATAGATCAGGTACAAACTGATATTAGAGGAGGCCCTTTTAATCTACTGCTAGAAGAATGCGAATTAGCATGGCAAATTCGTTTAAATGCATTTTCTTTCCCAGGTCTAAACGACTCTTGTAACATAGCATGTCTATTAAAACTTAAAAGTCTGAAAAGGTAATCAAGTTTCAGACTTCTTAGTAAGCAATGACATGCATGTATATTTTTGTTGCAATGTGTAAGATATTTAAATCAGAACACTATGTATGTTGTTTCCGTTTAATAGGAAGATTTTTATTGTACACATACATCTTTTTTACTTTCTTATTGTATTTTACGTTTATTGATGTTTTATAGCTGAGTTAAAGTAACACACAGTTTAACTTATTTTAGTTAAACTTAATTAATTCACGAAGATAATTTGTTGTGATGTGTTTACCAGCTGATACAAGCACCATGTGATCGAGTTTACCATTTAAATGGTGTTGTTTGATGCTTTGTAAGTTTTTTTCTGAGGAAGTTGCTGTACATCAGCAACAAAAAACGCTTCAAATAAACGGCTCGTTTTATAATATAAGTACAGTGTTTGGGCTTAATGTCTTTACTCGGAACATTAGCTGGATACATTTTTTGGGTTTTAGTGGTAAATTGCTTTTGCTATGGTGTGCAGGGTCCTGGGTTTGAAACTTGCAAATGGTTTTATTTTGTTGCTGGGCAGAATAATGGCTGTGGGATACAGAGTGACTAAGGCACTTTTTAGCAGTTGTAAGTGGGTTTGCATGGGTTTGTGTGATGGTAAGCAATGCTAACTTCTGGTTAAATATTTTTACACTCAGTTACCCTCTAAAGTGCTTATCCTGTGTAGGCATTGCTTACCCCTGTGCAAACAGGATTAAGCCCGTTTACTGCTGCTTAAAAGTTCTTACTCCCACTTACCCCAGCACTAATTTCTTTAAAAGAAAAGAAAAAGGGTTGATAGGAAAGTGGTGAAAAAGGGGCACAAAGAGGGAAATACAGTAAGGAAAATAGCTAGGAATGTGCAGGACAGGTGTAGGGTAGGTCCATAGCTACCCATTTCTTCTACAGCAACAGCTGTGCATATACACTGATTTGGAGGTAGATTTGGACACTCAAACCCCTGTGAGATGGGTGAGGACAACAATAATATGTTGTGAGGCCAGTTAGACTAGATTACATGTGTCCAGTGGACACGTGTGTGAAATGGACAGCTATGTATGGGTCGAGATTTTTTTTTTTTTGGGAACAGATTGCCCTTTTTTTTAAGGTGAGAGTGGGATGTTGGGGAGGGATAGTAGGTATATTTGGGGAGGTAGACTGGGTAGGATGACAGACAAGACAGCATACAGGGGTGGTATATGACATATGTGGGGGTAAACACCTTGGATGGGGAGAGGTGTTTTGAAGTCGGAAGCCCATGAGCCCCCAAATGGAAACAGTGGGACTGAGGTCCCCACACATGGGCAGTCACCAGTTCACCTTCACAGCCCCGAAGGTGGCTGTGCTGGGAGCTGTGTAGGAGGGGCAGGCTGACCCTCTAGATGCACCACATGGCCCTCAAGCTGGTTAGCTGATCTCCAACCTCCCTGCAGAGCTCACTACACACCAGACCCTGGACCTGACGATCGGTGACAGTTTCCTGTCCGCACCCAATCCTTGGGGGGCGAGCCCCATCCCCTAAGGTGATTCCACCTAAAGGTGGGGCAGGACCAGCAGACGAGGAGGACCCAGGGTGGGCCTCAGATGTGCTGGTGCCCAGTGCCATGGCCAGATGAGGTGGGAGAGGTGGGTCCGCTGGGACCGGCCTTCCCAAATGTGCTAAGGTGTTTCAATTTTAAAACATATGATGTGGGTTAGTAATAGTCAGCACATTCCAGGATTATGTTTAAGAGCATGCATAGATATTCTCATTAACCCAAAACACCTGATATGGAACAGTCGCATATCAAACAGAACACATGCATATATGGAACCACAGTGGCCATTACAACAGCATGCAGGTACATTGATGGCAGCATGCCACCAATGTGGGAGTATTTCAACATGGCATATGCATAGAAACACATTTCAATATTTACCAAACAATAGGACATATGTCCCAATAGTAGATTTAATTGTACACATACCCATTGAGCTGTGTACTTTGATTATTGTTGCAGATATGGTGGGGGAGGTTAGAGAAATATGTCAATTAACAACCTGTATATCCCTGTAGTTCTCAATACATTCTTAGTCAGTGCTGTACTCTGTACCTTACAGGTATTATTACACTACCCTATGGCCTTAGTTTGGACAGTGGTGTATGTTTGTGGACAACTATACACATGAACTGTGTTTTACCTGCAGTATACACCTTTTACCTGGTATACTTGTGGAGGTATTGTTTGTTAGCACTACCTGACTGTTTCTACGCATATTCCCAGATTCCAGGTTGATGTTATGCACATACCTCACAATCTCTTATTGCACACACTCTGGGCGAGTCTTGACAACATGCAGGTGAAACTGGGACATATTTTGACAATTGCCCTCATAAACCTTTGGTAAGTTGCTACAATGACAGGTTTGTTTCATATAAATTTCCTGAATACTCACAAGTCTGACAGTCAGTCATATGTCATTAAATGCAGCCTACATGTCAGAGATAATCACACAGATTTGCCAGGGAGGCAGGGTGACAGACAGCAGATATGGGCCAATTATCTGGATATTCTGAGCAAATCTTTATAGTTGAGGGGTATGATGCTGCATACAGCTTACTACCACTACCAGGATTCAAACCATGGCTGTGACTGCTAAAAATAAAACAGTGTACATTACAGTTGAGTGTGCTATTTAGATATTGCTGTGTATTGCTTCTATGACTTCTGTCTATAAGTCTCCCATGGTTTTACAATATGAACTTGTAATTACAACACTCTTATACAGGGATTCCTAGATAGTTTTATTATGTAGCACAGTGTGGATGACAGTGATGAGTAATACATTATTATTCAGAGAAACTGCAACACTAACAATGCCATACAATACCAGACTAAAGAGTACCAGTCCAGGATTTCAAACTTTTATTTCTAGGCACAGATTTCTTATCTGACAGACCTGTAGAGGGAATGTTTGTTAACACTACCTGAATGTTGCCACACATATTACCAGATTCCATGTTATTATTATGCACATGGAGTGCATCATCATGGATCTCATTAACAGAGACATTGGGAACCTCAAAACACTGGACCCTACCCAGTTCGGTTTGTTAAGGGCAGATCATGCCTCCTAAACCTTGTGGACTTCGTTGAGACATTTACCAAGGCTATAGATGATGGAAAGGTGGTCCACACAGCCTACCTAGACCTCACAAAGGCCTTCGACACCATTCTCCACTCTGGTATTATAGACAAGCTTACCAGCCTGAACATAAACCCCTACGTCACGAGATGGGTTGCCAACTGACTCATGGACAGAACCCACATGGTAAGAGTTGTGGGAGCTAGGTCTGACTGTAAACCGGCTACAAGTGGCATTCCCCAGGGCTCAGTCCTAGGACCCCTCCTGTTTGGCATATACATTTCAGAGGTACAGGCAAGCACAGGAGGACTATGGCTGACCAAGTTCACAGACGACTGCAAACTAGGGGCTATAGACATCCTCCAAAAGGGTCTCACTGAGACAGATACCTGGTGTCAAAACCATGGCCTCAAGCTAAATGCAAAAAAGTGCATAGTCATCCCCTTTGGAAAAAACAAAGTACCCACAATCTACCACATAGGTGGTAGCCCCCTAAATACGGAAGACGTAATAAGGGATCTGGGGACCCAAGTAGATAGTAACCTTTCCTTTGATAATCCCATAGCCAAAGTGGTTAAAAAAGCCTTCTATGTGGCCCACCTAATCACAAAAGGGTTTGCATGCAGATCGAAAAAGGTCATTGGGCCCCTCTACGCATCACTCATTAGACTCATCATAGAGTACAATGCCCCATTTGGGATATACCTTACAAGACACCTGCAACAACTGGAAGGACCACAGAAGTACCTCACCAAGAGGATCACTGGCCTCAAGCAGAAGCCCTATGCAGCTTGACTGAAGAAACTCTAACTGTACTCGGTTGCATACCACCTACTCAGAGGTGATCTCTGCCTGACATACAAGGCCATGTCCAACCCAGAATTGATGGACATGCTCCACCTAAAGAAAACCATATCCCCTTGAGCCACACATTCCAGGGATCTACACCTCACCACAAGAATAAATAGGACATGCTGGAGGGATAGATTCCTGTCCCAGAGGCTTCCCATGCTCTGGAACAAGAGTCCAATCTACATTACGCAGAGATCCTCGCTAACCCTCTTCAAGAGAAACATTGACGAGGGGATCACTTCAATGGCTCTGCTGGACAGAGGCACAGCAAACTAATCTAAAGGGGTGGTGAAAGCCAACATATTCTTGCTAGGCTTATAAATGCCTTTGGGCAGATAGCCTAGTACCTGCCTATGAACATATGTCTCATTCTGTTACTGCACACACTCTGGTCAAAGCTTCACAACATGGGGGTAGAGATGGGACATATTTTTCATATTACTCTCATAACATTTTGGTGTGTTGCTAGAGTGGCAGGTTTGTTCTTATAGATATATTTCTGACAGTTATGATGTCTGACAATCAGTTGTATGTCATTATTTGCTGCCTAAACTTCTGGTATCATCCCACTGATTTACCAGGGGGACAGGCAGGAAATGTAAGCCAATTGTCTGAACTTTCTGACAACATCTCTACAGTTGAGGGGTATGATTATGCATATAGCTTATTACCACTCCCAGGATTCAAACCATGTCTGTGTGTGCTAAAAATACAACTGTTTATGTCTCAGTTGAGTGTGCTATTTAGATTATGTTGTGTATGTTTTACTGTTTTCTTCTAAGTCTTTCTCAGTTGTACAATATGACCTTGTGATTACAACAGTTGTATACAGACATTCCTACACATTTTATTTATGTAGCACAGAGTGGTAACAGTGCTTAATACAACAGTACTATTAAGAGAATGCAACACTACATTACCATATGATACCAAAATAAACACAAGCAGTCCAGGATTTAGACCTTTATTGCCAGGCTGTTACCCTTTTATTTACATACAACCTATATGAGACTCTTCCTGCCATATTGTCTGGTTTATTAGGTACATCCCATACACAATAAAGGTTTTATACTGGCAATTAACTTTCTACTACTTTTTAGATTTATTTCTTATAACAGTACATGCAAGATTATTACTAACCTGCCTCGCGACACAGCCTCTGCAGCCTACAGGCATGGGCTTCCTGATTCACAACCCTCTCTGTTGCCACTGTCATAGACGTAAGAGGAGTATTTAGCCATACCTATCCATAATATACATGATCTGGCAATTATTAAACAGGTAGTAGAATGAGTACTTACACACTGCTGGGACATCACCCTGCCTAGCTTCTTGGATTCACTGATCCAAGAGCTCCATCTTCCTCTGTTTCAGGTCAGCATAGTGATGCCTGACTTGCTCACCAGTTCGAGGGATGCCAGTGGCACTGGTGAGGTCACAGGCGAGATGTTCCCAGGCTTCTGCTTTATATTGGGAACCCTGGTACTGGGCCTGCAGCAGTCTCTCTTCATGGTCTTTTACCAGTCTTGCCATGACCTTGGACTCCTGGAAGTCCCAGCACTGTGCCTGGAAGTGCGATCCTTCTCTGACACCAGCCATAGTGTCTACAGGAGGACACTGCAACCAGTTATGAGATGTATTCCTGCCTGTGGGGTCTAAATAGGCTGATTTCCCACACTTTGCCAGATTGGATGGTTTTGAAAATGCTTAGCTATGGGCAAACCTGCTTACCTAAAGTTGGCATTGCTTAAAGGGGTATACCAATGGGCAAATAGATTTAGCTGGGATATGCATTGCTTACAACTAGTAAGCAGAGGTGTGCAATGCTTAGCATTGCTTATTTTTATATTTGCACACTATTTGCTGTTTGGCATTGATTTATCATTCATTACATGTTATATATTTGTTTAGTATCCATGATTCATGTGTACGTACACTGTATGGGGTACTTGTGTTTATTGGGAGATTTCACCACTTTATTACAATGACACCTCACATCTGGACTTAATGAAGTACTCCAGTTCACATATATATGTTATGTAGTAGGTTATACAACATAAAACTGTTTATAGATTCCTTTCACATGTAAATTGTGATTTTGCTATAGTGAGGGTCTGTTTGGGTATACCTCCATTTTATGTGCAGCTGTGATGGCTTACTGGTTAACTGCTGTGACTATAGTGTACAGGGTCCTGGGTGCAAGGCCTGTTTATTTTGTTGCTGGGCAGAACAGGGGCTGTTGGATACAGAGTGTTTAAGGCAGTTTTAACCAGTTGTAAGCAGGTTTGTGTGGGTTTGTGTGATGGTAAGCAATTCTAACTTCTGGTTAAATATGCTTACAGAGAGTTAGCTTCAAAATTCCTTAACCTGTGTGCGCATTGTTTACCCCTGTGCAAACAGGATTAAACCCGCTTACAGCTGCTTATAAGTGTTTACTCCCACTTACCAACGCACTCAAAGCACTACATGGGAAAGCTGTAGATTTGGACACTATACATATTTTACACTATTTGCTGTATGGCATGGATTTATCATTCATTACACATTATAACTTATCCTCGTCCATGCTCTGTGTCTATTTAGGAGCAGAGGCAGCGCACCTTGATTACTATGCATGACGTGCTGCCGTGCTGCTCTTAAACGGTCGTTTTCATACAGGAATAAGCCATTCCTGCAAGGAAATTTACTGAATCCCAGGGTATGTATTTTTTGTTTTATTGTAACTATTAAACATTTTCCTCTGATAACTATAAAGTATATGTTTGAGCTTTTACAGGAAATTATCAGTTTTATACTTTTGAGTGTTTACCAATAAAGTAATGTTTTTGTCAGGCATACTAAAAATGTTTTTGTGAAATAACAAATTTAAATTAATAAATGATAAAACAAAGATCCACACTAGCCATGGAATGAAAATCATTCCTAATCTGATGGATAAACCTAAGTCCATCAGATTACCACTCATACCTAAGTCCATCAGATTACCACTCATACCTTGACAATTCAGAACATCTGCGCTCCATAAATTGAATTATCATATGGAGAATATATGTAATAGGCATAAGCAATATTTATATTATTTTGCACAGATATAGTACTATTGTTGATTACACATAATTCTAATACAATATAAATGTTTACTTATTGTATAAGCAATTAATATTTACATGAAAGATAGATGACAAGCAATCCAATCATAGTAAAGTAGGATGTATCATATATAACACCTCAATAAAAGATTATAGCACACAGTTTTTTAACATATTCACCTTTATTGATGAAGTCTTTCAAAACTTATTACTTAATATAAATATATGGTAATATTATTTATACCTAATGTTTATAATACAATGTATTTTACTGAATATCTCAGAAGTTATATATGATTGTTTGCCAGCATTTAAGTAATCACTTTGTTTGTTGCTAACTTACTTAAAGCATCAAGTTTG
The DNA here is from genome assembly GCF_019279795.1 of Protopterus annectens. Lineage (NCBI taxonomy): Eukaryota > Metazoa > Chordata > Ceratodontiformes > Protopteridae > Protopterus > Protopterus annectens. The sequence continues at coordinate 687,618,737 of NC_056746.1, forward strand.
TTTTATGTAAACACTGATGAAAGTTAGTGCATTTTAATTATCAGTGCATCCATCTTCCCCCATTTCCTACACATAAGGATTTTCATATCTGTCATTTCTTATTATAAAATGAGTGAAATTATGGGATAAAAAACAGCAAATTCACTTATTGTGATTAATGATTACAAGCTGCCTTTCCACATTCATAAATTGCAATTTTATGGCATATACCGAATGTTTTTACATTTAAATGACAACATTCTATTTTGTATAATCAGCAAAGGTTAAACTGAGTGATTATTGTCAATTTAATACTATTTGTTCAGAATGTGATTGTTACATTCTGTGACATTCCTAGTTCAGGCTTCTATTGTTTGCCTTGAACAACTTTGTCAGTTTGATGTCATGCGTAAAACATTAGTTACCTTGGTAACAGCTTAAGTATTATATATGTTCAAGATGTGTTACAAAACCACAATTCAAGTTAAAGCAATTATATGACTTGTTATGCACATTTACTTATATGAGAAAATCATCATGCTTCCCCTTGATGTTCAATATAGTGTATGTCATTTATGGCAAGTTAAAACAGTGTTGTTGTACTCAAGCCCATGTTATTCAACTGAGTCTCTATTGTCAATGTAATACTATTTGTTCAGAATATGATTGTTACATTCTGTGACATTTCAAGTTCAGGCTTCTATTGTTTCTCTTGAACAACTTTGTCAGTTTGATGTCATGTATAAAACATTAGTTATCTTGGTAACCACTTAAGTATTATATATGGTCAAGATGGGTTACAAAAATTGCAATTCAAGTTAAAGCAATTGCATAACTTGTTATGCATATTTACTTATATAAAAAAATCATCATGCTTCCCCTTGATGTTTAATGTAGTGTATGTCATTTATGACAAGTTAAGACAGTAGTGTTATTAAATCCTGTCTTTAATATCTAAATTGAGCAGACTGCTTCATCTTATATGACGATTACATATTTTATGTCTAGATTTACTAAAATCATACAGTACATTACATAACTATTGTGTTTTTATTTTTTTTTGCTGTTGCTTAGTTATTTGAAAGACCATAAGCCGTAATGTTCATTTATATTATTACTTCCTTTCAAGCATGTTTATACAGTCCATAGACTTTAAATTATGAGACCCTTCTAGTTTCTTATTTGTTATATTTCCATCCTTACATACACACATATCAGTACTTCAAGCATGGATAATACTGCCCATCCAGTTTTGCCAGAATAGCATTCATTAATTCATGTGGTATGTTTCCAGGCTGTTCTTAAAATATCCATAGTAATATTTGTCCTGTTCCATTTTACCAAGCCCGTTCCATGCAGTAGCCACTCTGCCATTGAACCACTCAACACACCCTCCATTTCCACAGATATTTCCATGAAGGAAATCTGATGACTCTCCAGCACTTCCCGGTGACCCCAAACAACCCTAGAATCAGCTATCCCCATATGCCCAACACATCTGAGCAAGCTCACCTCCCTGGCCATTGCAAAGGGTACACCACAAGACCAAGTGCTCTTAGTCTTTCACAATAACTCAAACTTCCACTCTTATGTAAGTCCTTAATGTGTTTGGACCAAAATACATTTTAAATATAAAAGTGCACTTATTTTTTTTTTATTAAAAATCAACTTAATGAGCTAAACGGAGTGTTGGGAGACCATCAGTATGTGTATATGTGGTTTAAAACAGCCCTTTTATTGTGTGTGTGTGTGTGTGTGTGTGTGAGTGTATATATATATATATATATATATATATATATATATATATATATATATATATATATATATTTAAAACCAAAAACGTCATTGCCGAGAATCATCTCAGAGGCTACTCAGAGCCATTAAGTATTATCATCACTCTGTCTCCATTACCATAGCAACCTAGGATAATCTGTTTCTATTAGTGTGTCTGTGTACTGCATACAAGAGGCTTGCGATGCACCTGAAGCAAAGCTTCACTTCACTGTAACTTCAAGCCTAAATTCCCTCCCTTTCAGTGAGGCAGCAGCCAGGAAAAGAACAGAGAGCAAACAGATAAAAAAATGATAAAGAAAAACCTCCCAACAAGCCAGCACAACAAGAGACAACACACTTTTCCAGCCCTCCCCCCTCTCACTCAGCAGATGTAGAAACAAACCATTCTCTGCCAAAATATCCCAAATCACACTTCTATCCATCCCCTTTCCTTGAATCCAGGTTAAAACACCAAATGTCTCTTCATAATTCACAAGCATCAGTAAACCTCGATCACAAGCCGCAACCCACATCTTCCCAGAGATGAAAATGGCAACATATAACAGCAGCCAGACACAGCTGCATCCACATACACCATGTCAAGCTTAATCAAACAGCACTTGAAGCTATGATACCTGCCATAATTCATATTACTTATATTTAGACAGAATAATAATGACATTTGTACTAGCTGCCAGACATGGCTGCATCCACGCACACCATATCAGGATTGATCAAACAGCACTCAAAGCTATGATACCTGCTGCAATGCCTGTGCCCTGGCCCAGCAATCAAGGAGCCTCAATCCTCACCAATAACACCAGTGAGGGGCATCTCATACAAGAGGAAAGGATAACAAATACACACAGTAAAGGTCAATTTCCCTTAAGAGCACACAGAGATCACAGTCAGTCCGGGGCAGCTCGCTCCCTTGCTCTCCAAGTCCCCAATTGACTCCACACTGACACAGCTATAGGGTCCAGATCTCAGCATAGTGGGCAAGCTAAAACCTCCAGCACCATCTCTTTCTAACCAGTGCTTCATGTCCCTGCCCAGGAAGCTGACACACACACAAACACACAGAGATAAATACTTAAAATAATTCAGTAGTACAGTTCTGACATCACAGAAAAATACTTAGTCTAATCTTTCTAGTTTCTAGCTATTTCTAAGAGAAAACACAAGTCTAAAATAAACTTACATATAGAGCAAGACAGTGTTGGTGAGTTGGATGGTCAACACAAAAATGCTTAATGCTCTCTGATTCTCTCCGTTTTTAAAATCACATTCCTGGTTCATATTACATCATTCTTCACACTTCCTTGGGTTCCCAGGCTAACAGAAATTACATTTACATGCTTCACGTCTGGGCAGAAACCAGAGCAATAAAGGACATTTATGCATGCAAATTCTGGCCATTAACTCTGGCCTTAAAACAATAGGCAGGATGCCCCACTCTAGACTTACTGGCTCAGAGTCCTAACATCAAAGGGTCACAGCATGCTTTACTTGGTAAGTAGAGTTCACTGTTGTTACATTTTTTCCAGTTTGACATGTAACACTATTTTTAACATTTAAGACAACAAGCCTGTGGTTTACATTACTATTTCCAAATGAGAGAATTATTTACAAAATTCTATCTGGCTAGGCTGGCAGCCTTCACCTATCTTCACCCAATCTTTGTGCATCTACCCCCCTGGAGAACTCAAGCTAGTTTTTCAAGTGACCCTTGAGAAACACTGCTTGAGGGAGTTAGGTCTATCTGAGTGTACCTTACCCCATTCCCTGTCTTGAGAGCCCATCTGTATTGATTTGCATTGCTAATCTCACTGCGATGCTGCATGGACATATCATATGCTTGCAACCCCAGTCTCTATCTTAGCAACTTGGCATTTTGCTGGCTGGCTCTGTTTAACCATGTTAGGGGGTTGTGATCTGTCATAACAGTGAATTTCCTTCCATACAGATAAGGCTGAAGTTTCTGCAGTGCCTACACTATGACTAGACATTGCTTTTCTACAGCTGCATAGCATTCCTCCCTGGGTTGGAGCCTATGACTGAGCTAAACCACTGGGTGCTCTTCCCCCTCTGAAGAAATCTGGCTAAGTACAGCCCCCACTCCATGGTTTGAAGCATCCACCACCAACATCCATCCGCTTTAATCTGGACTGGCTAACACAGGGGGTCCTCACAAAGCTTCTTTAAGCTTCTGGAATGCCTGCTCACATGCTGGGGTCCACACTACCTTATATGGTCTGTTTTCCTTGTCAGGTCTGTGAGGGAAGCAGCTATGGTACTATAACTGGGGACGAATTTTCTGTAGTACCCTGCTGTCCCTAAAAATGCCCTCACCTGCTTTTTAGTAACAGGTGCAGGCCATGCCTGAATGGCTTCCACTTTGGCAGGTTCTGGCCTTATCTTACCACTCCCCACTCTATGTCCTAGGTAGGAGACCTCTGCCATACCCACCTGACATTTGCTCGGCTAAATGGTCAAACTTGCCCTCCCTGACATGCTGAAGGTGCTCTGGCCAGGAATGGCTGTAGATGGCAATTTCATCTATGTAAGCAAGGGTACCCCCCCTGCTCCTACTAGGATATGATCTACCAGCCTCTGGAAAGTTGCTGGGGAGTTATTCATTCCAAAGGGCATCTTTGTGAACTTGTATAAACCAAAAGGAGTCATAAAGGCTGACTTCTCTGTAGCACTGGGAGTCAAGGGAACCTGCCAGTAACCCTTGGTAAGATCAATGATTGTAAGATACTTAGCCCCACCAAACTGCTCTAGGGCCTCATCTGTCTTAGGCATGGGGAAAGCATCTGACTCTTTGTGACTATTTAATTTCCTGTAGTCCACACAGAACTTCGTGATGCCAAGCTTCTTTGGCACCAGCACCACTGAGGAGGCCCAGGGACTGTTGGAATCTTGAATCACCCCAAGTTCCAACATCTCCTGTATCTCCTCCCTCAGAGTCTGTTTGACTCTCTCAGGTACTGTATAAGGAGCCTGCCTAATAGGCCTTTGGGGTCCTGTATCAACCTGGTGCTGCCCCAAGTGGGTGCACCCTGGTTTCCCAGTGAACATGTCCCCAAATTCCTGCAACACTGCTCAGATTTCTTGAACCTGGGTAGGAGATAGCTGCTGGGACATTGCTACCCCTTCCACTGAGGTGTCAGCCTGAGCTACACTGAGATCAGTCCCCAGATCTCCCTCAGACTCCTCCTGCAATCCACTGCAAATGCTCAGCACAAGGGCCTTCCTATCATGGTAAGGTTTCATCATGTTAACATGGTACAATTTGTGCCCTTGCCTTTTGCCTAGCAGTTCCACCATGTAGTTATCATTACTTACCTTTCTTACCACCTTGTAGGGTCCCTCCCAAGCTGCTTGCAGCTTGTTGTGTCTGACAGGAATGAGAACCATTACCTGCTGCCCCACAGAATACTCTCTAGCTCAAGTATTCCTGTCATCCCACACCTTTTTCTGTTGTTGGGCTTCTGCCATGTTCTCCTGGGCCAAGCCCATGAGTTCCCTCAGCCTTGTCCTAAGGTTTAGGATGTATGCCACAACAGACTCCTTGTGAGACTTGCACTCACATTCCCACTTATCTCGAATTAAATCTAGAGGTCCCCTCACCCTATGCCCATACAGCAACTCAAAGGGTAAAAAAACTATGGATTCATGGGAACCTCTCTGTAAGCAAACAACAGATGGGGCAAATATTTGTCCCACCCCCTCTTAAACTGATCTGCAAATGCCCGTAACATGGACTTGATTGTAGGGTTTAACCTCTCAACAAGGCCATTAGTCTGGAGATGGTAGGAGGTGGTCTTCATGTGCTTCCCCCCACAGGACTGCCACAGACAAGCCACATGAAATTGGCACCTCTGTCAGTCAGTATTTCTTTTGGGAAACCTACCCTGCTGAAAATCTCTAACAAAGCATTTTCCACCTTCTCTGCCTCAATGGAGGACAAAGCCACTGCCTCAGGATATTGTGTAACATAATCCACTACCACTAGGATATACTTTTCCCTGTGGAACTTGGGGTACTCAGAGGGCCAACAATATCTATAGCTACCCTCTGAAATGGCTCCTCAATCAAAGGCAAAGGCATCAAAGGAGCTCTCCCCTTTTCTCCTGCCTTGCCTACCTTTTGGCACTGCTCACAGGTCCTGCAGTACCCTGTTACATCTCTGGAAATTCCAGGTCAATAGAAGTTCTGCATAATATGCCTCTTTGTATGTTTTATGCACATATGACCTGCAAAGGGAATATCATGGTCTATAGCTAGAAGCGACAGATGGTAGGCTCTAGATTCTACCAACTGCTATAATCTCTCACCTTCTAGCCCTCCCTCATGGGTCCACTCTCTGTATAGTAACCCTTGTTCCCAGTATACAGATCTCCCCTTTCCTTGAGAATCAGGTGCCTCTCTAGCTACCTGCCTCAGGCCTTGAAATGTAGGGTCTGAGAGCTGAGCCTGTCTCAACTCTCTCCTTGTAACCCTTTCCAGCTCCCCTTCCATAGTAAGTCTGGCATCCTCTGACAGTGGTTCCTCACTGTCAGCCTGGGTAATACTACTCACCTCTACCTTTGCAGTCACTCTGTCCAAGGGACCATTAGTACTCCCAAGCAGCTGTGGCTCACCTTCAGTCTCACTGCTAAAGGGTAGCTCCCTCCCTGAAGTAACCACTTCACCAGTCCTGGCTGCAAGTATGCAGACTGTCTGGGTCTCCTCCAGGCTACCAGACTTACCTGCTTGTCTCCAAGCCTGACTGCATGTAACTGCACAAGTACAGGGTGCTGCACTATCAAAATCATTCCCCATCAGGACATCTGCAGGATGGTAGTTCGGTACCCTTATTGTCTCAAGACAACCTACTGTTGGCATTTTGTCTTTCCCACTTACTGGCTCCCTCACCTTTTGGTCCCCACCTTGCCTCTGTGGACACCTGTATGCCACATGGCCCCACTGGTTGCATTCAAAACATTTAACACTAGCTCCTGGACATGCACCTGCTAGTGGCTTCCACTGCTACTGGTAGATTCTGTTGGGGCAGTCTGTGCTGCCCACCATGAGTTCCTTTAGACCCATGAGCAGTACTGGGAGTCCCTTTCCTGTGCAGGGCTGCCCTGCTTTCCAGGTATAGATATAGGTCTCCCTTCCCCAACTCATCTGAAGTGGCACATTGTCTATCAGCTAACCAGATGCTCATGTCCTCAGGCAAAGTGCTAAGGGCTTGTTCTCTCACCAAAAGGTCTGCCAGCCATTCAAATGTGGTGACCTTACATCCACTCACCCACCTATGGAAATAAGTGCTCAGTTCAGCAACATATTCACACACACTTTATCTGCCTTGCATCTATGCTCACGAAACTTTTTCCTATACATTTCAGGTGTTAGCTTAAACAATTCTAACAAGTGATTTTTAACAGTAGTATAAACAAAACATGCAATGTCAGACATTTTTTACAAAACAGTTACAGCTTTATCATGGAGTAAGGGGGTCAGGAATCGTACTCAGAGCCTTTGGTCAACACCATACTGTTTGCATACCCTCTCAAACTAATGAATGAAATTATCAAAATTATCCCCCTCTTTAAACTGCGTAAGAAATTTACTAACCTTTTGTGCTTCTGGGGTCCAGTTACTCCCTGTCCATTACCTCCATGACTCTGGCGAAGAGTCAGCCTCTCCTTCTCATGCTGCCTCTCCTTTTCCTCAGCTTCCAGGCATAGCAGTTTCTCATTCTCCTCAGCCTGCAAACATTGCAGTTTCTCCTTGTCCTCACTCTCTAGATGCCTTACTCTCTCAGCTGCTTCTAGTTCCAAATACCTGGCCTCCAACTCAACTCTCTTTAGCTCCAGATGGATTTTTAAGTCCTCTGCAGAACGTTTGAGCCATCCATTCTCCAAGGGTATTATATCTTGACTGCCAGTTGGCTTGTCCTCCTGGTTGCTGTTTTCTGATGCAGCTGTAACCAAGCCTGCAATCAGGTCTGCCTTAGTCAGGTTTCCATGCAGCAGTCCCCTAGCCTGGCACATCTCTGCCAGCTGACTTCTATACTCTCTGCTGATCCTGACTAACTAAGCTAACACAATAAATAAAACAATTGTGATCTGAACTCTGAATATTCACTGCATGGCTGATTTAGAGTAGAAAACACCTTCAGAGCTCACTGTACACCAGCTACAGGAATTCACTCTACCCACACCACTACAAGCCAGTTAGTACTTGCTAACCAATTAAAATGTGGTGTGGATATCCCACCACTGCCAAACAATTACACTGCCAAACCCTCAACATATTATTATTAAGGCCTGAAAGAGTCTTGCTGGCAGGAAACACAACAGTACCTAACATCTAACTTGGCAGCCTTCCCCCTAAACAGCTTCAAATCCCTATACTTTTCTTGGTTATCTATCTAGGGATTTATCAAAGAAGTTGGTCGTAAACTTAACCTGAAATTAGCTCATGTAACTGTGCTTAAGGACTAAGTAAAGTATACTACAACTGTAAGTAACTCAAATAGCAGCCCCGTTACTTACAGGTAGCCGGCTTTAAGACCTTGCAAACTCCTGACTTGTGTATCCCTGCTCCGCTTCGCCCTCGCTACGTTCGGGCTCGCTCCGCTCCCCACCCTGCCCCCATATCCCACCCGCCCCCACTATCTCTACATTTATGAGGTCTGTAAACCCAACCCACTAACTCTAAACCAATTACAGTCCCCTACCAATTGAATACCTCTCCTCCCACAATCCCACCCATCTACCAATACCTTAACAGGCATTTTCAAAAGCAACCTACTCTGACAGCCATTTGCTTATACATAATCATGTGCAAAGTAATAACCATTATTTCAATACTAGCGGTACTATTACTTATCCCTTACTTTGCAACCAGATATGAAAACTACACTCTATTTGGTATTCATTTCCCCAATGGACACACATGCAAATATACAAATCATCCCTCCTATCCTACTTCTACTATCATTTACCCCACTACACCATACTTCAAAACTGAATACTTAACTCAACGATACCCCAAAGTAACTACTACTAAACATAGTCTAAAGATACTTTTTAAACTACTAAGACTAATTGACCAACTGAAAAAATGTATAGCCAAAGATGGGGATATACACCCCAACCCAGGCCCAATTACCAATCTCGACTCCACTTCCTCAAATGTAGCCCCAAAATCTTCCAGCACTCTCCTTATGTTTCATCTCAATCTTAGAAGTATAAATAACAAGGTTCAGAATCTTCATGCATTATTAGCCATGCATCTCCCAGACATTATGTGCCTAACTGAAACCTGGCTTAAACCATCCACTAAGGATGAAGAGATACTTCCACCTGGGTTTAATATGTTGAGGGTTGATCGGATAAAAAAAGGGTGGTGGAATAGCGGTAATGTTTAGAAATACTCTGAATATCATATTGAACCCAATACAACCCCCTAAGGTCGCTAATATGGAGCTAATTGCCCTACAAATATGCCTAAATAAACATAAGACCATTAATCTCATTGTAGTTTACATTCCTCCAGGGAAAAACTTAGAAACCTTGGAAGTAACCCTAAATTGGTTAACCATAAACTACCCCCAAGAGACCATCATACTGGGAGACGTCAACATAGACTGGACACAATTCTCTGACCATATTAATCCCCCACCTATTTACCTATATGGCTTTTCCCAAAACATTACTTCCCCTACAAGAATTGGTAATACTAAGCAAAAAGAAAGCACCATCGACTGGATTCTTACCAATAAAGATACAAATAACTATACCACAGGTACCCTCCCCAATGATCTCAGCGACCACCTAGTCACATACATAAGGAAGGACAAAATGGCTATCACAAGACCTCCGATATATAGACTTATTAGAAATAAGAAAAAATTTCTTCCAGAATTTTTCCTAGAAGAACTTAAATCCTGTAACTGGTCAAGGCTAAAGTCACTTCCCCTAGATGAGAGTGTGGGTTATTTTAACGACACATTTCTAAAAATACTGGACTCCCATGCACCAAACCGCCTTATAAGATCAAAAATTCGCATAGCACCATGGCTAACTAAGGAAACAAAATCAAAAATTAAGCTTAGAGACCAAGCTTGGGAAAAGTGGCGATCCATGAAATTGCCCTTAGATCGTATTAAATTTCAGCAGCTAAGAAATTCTGCAAAGTCACATATCACCCAAGATAAAAAAAAATATTACTGCCACCTCCAGGACAAACATCAGAATAACCCAAAAAAGTTTTGGGCAGGTTTTAATAACCTTCTTCACTCTGGGAAACCCTCTACTCCTACCCCTACTAAACTTACTGGTAAAGACCCGGATGAAATAGCCAATACGTTTAACTCATTTTTTACTGAGACCATCCAGTCCCTAGCCGGCAAGTTACCTTCCTCCTCACCTTCCACAACTAATCCTACCCCCCTCACAACCAATACTGCTGGTAAATCTCCACTTGCCTTTAACCTTCATCCAATATCCACCTCCTATATTAGCTCCCTATTAAAGAAACTTAAACCATCCAGCTTATCGGCCGATCGACTCCCAGCTGAATACCTACAAATAGCATCAGATGTTATAGCCTATCCCATCTCTATTCTGATAAATAGAAGCATTACAGAGTCCAAAATCCCCACTATGTGGAAAATATCATATGTCATCCCACTTCACAAGGGCGGCGCCTCTACGGAAATATCAAATTTTAGACCTATAGCAATAATGTCCCCAATAGCAAAAATTATGGAAAGATGTGTTCATAAGCAACTCCTCCACTATCTAACTCTAAATAATCTTTTGTCTAACACGCAACATGGCTTTCGCCCCCATCACAGTACAACCACTGCCCTCCTCTCCTTTGTTAACTCAGTCAACTGCAACCGAAATAATAAACTAATTACCTCTGCTCTCTTTCTGGACTTGTCAAAAGCTTTTGACATGGTTAATCACCAAGCACTGCTCCACACCCTGAAAACTTTTCACCTAGACTACTCAGCCCTAAGCTGGTTTGATGCCTACCTGTCAGGGAGACAACAAGCTGTCCAGTGGCAAAGCAAGCTATCTCAATTACTACCAAACACCATAGGAGTTCCCCAAGGCTCTATACTCGGTCCCCTTCTCTTTTCTGTATTTATAAATGATCTCTATTCAGTAATCCCTAATGCAACCTGCATTCAATATGCAGATGACTCCACTCTGATCTGCTCCAACGCCTCCCTCCATAATCTCCAAGTAATTACCCAAAACTGCTTTGTTGCAGTTGAAACATGGTTCATTGAGAAGAAACTTATCTTGAATCCAACAAAAACCAAGCTACTACTAATTTTCCCCACCTCAGCCTCTTCCTTAGCACAACACCCTACACTTACTAATAATAGGACCTTCCATGTTCAGTCCACAAATGGTACCATCATAGAGCCTGTCACTAATGCCAAACTACTTGGAGTTACTATTGATCACAAGCTCAAATTTGATATGCACATCAGTCAAACTATAAAAACTGATAAAATATAATCAGATCCTGCAGATAGACTAGTGGTGGACCGTAGCTGGGATAGCTACTAAAGTTCAAAAAAATGACACGGATATATGAAACTTGAATTATGTCACTGATAAAACAGAACGAAAAAAAGATGAAAAAACACTTCTTTTAAATCCACAGAAACCTCACTGCTTCGCCGAATTGGCAAGATGTTGAACTAAAGTGTAACAAAAAGACTGTTACACACTGATGTTTAGCAGTTCAAAGTTAAGTAGGACTAAATCTGTTTATATCCCAGGCATATACATTCCTATAACTCTTCCAAATGATGCAAAGTAACTTGAACACAACTCACAACAGTCTGTGTGGGAGACCATAACAAGCATAGAAAAGTACCTTAGAATATTTGTAAAAGCTGATGAAATGTTGTAGAGCAAATGCCTGGTTGCTCAGGAAGTCCTGACTATCCGTTTAGCTTGTGGTAGAGAAAACCCAATCCAATACTTTGTAGTTAGAAAAACACAAGAAGCTTCCCTTTGCAAAGTCAATAGTTCCAAACTTGCAGGAAGCAAATGAAGCACTAGAAGCACTAGCACAATTGCTATGTAAACAAACTCAGAAGTTTCAAACTCATGCACTGTTATACACTGATGTTTAGAAGTTCAAAAGTAAAGTAGGACTAAATCTGTTTATATCCCAGGCATATACATTCCTGTAACTCTTCCAAATGATGCAAAGTAACTTGAACACAACTCACAACAGTCTGTGTGGGAGACCACAACAACCATAAAAAGTACCTTAGAATGTTTGTAAAGCTGATGAAATGTTGTAGAGCAAATGCCTGGTTGCTCAGGAAGTCCTGACTATCCGTTTAGCTTGTGGTAGAAAACCCAATCAATACTTTGTAGTTAGAAAAACACAAGAAGCTTCCCTTGGCAAACTCAATAGTTCCAGACTTGCAGGAAGCAAATGAAGCACTAGCACAATTGCTGTGTAAACAAACTCAAGTTCCAAACTCATAGGAAGCAAAAGGCTGTAGACTGAAAATAAATCCTTTATTACAGCGATAGCATTCCTTAAGCACTAGTTGGCTTTCATCTGCACCATCGCGGACTTGAGGTGCAGATGGCAGCTCAACAGTGAATGCTATCGTTGTAATAAATTTATTTTCTACGCCTTTACTTCCTGAGTTTGGAACTTCGAGCTGTTTCACAATGCTGAATCTGCTGAAATCTGGAGTTTGCCAAGGAAGCTTCTTGTGTTTTCTAACTACAAAGTATGGATGCTACAGGACTTCCTGAGCAACCTAACAGGTACTTTTTAGTTGTTGTGGTCCCACACAGACTGTTGTGAGTTGTGTTCAAGTTTTGCATCATTTGGAAGAGTTACAGGAATGTATATGCCTCGGATATAAACAGATTTAGTCCTACTTTACTTTTGAACTTCTAAACAACAGTGTATAACAGTGCATGAGTTTGGAACTTCTGAGTTTGTTTACATAACTATTGTGCTAGTGTTTAGTGCTTCATTTGCTTCCTGCAAGTTTGGAACTATTGACTTTGCAAAGGGAAGCTTCTTGTGTTTTTCTAACTACAAAGTATTGGATTGGGTTTTCTACCACAAGCTAAACGGATAGTCAGGACTTCCTGAGCAACCAGGCATTTGCTCTACAACATTTCATCAGCTTTACAAACATTCTAAGGTACTTTTATGCTTGTTATGGTCTCCCACACAGACTGTTGTGAGTTGTGTTCAAGTTACTGCATCATTTGGAAGAGTTATAGGAATGTATATGCCTGGGATATAAACAGATTTAGTCCTACTTAACTTTGAACTGCTAAACATCAGTGTGTAACAGTCTTTTTGTTACACTTTAGTTCAACATCTTGCCAATTCGGCGAAGCAGTGAGGTTTCTGTGGATTTAAAAGAAGTGTTTTTTCATCTTTTTTTCGTTCTGTTTTATCAGTGACATAATTCAAGTTTCATATATCCGTGTCATTTTTTTGAACTTTAGTAGCTATCCCAGCTACGGTCCACCACTAGTCTATCTGCAGGATCTGATTATATTTTATCAGTTGTTTGTTCTTGCACAAACTATAAAAACTGTAAACAAGAAACTAGGCTCTGTGTATAGAATCAAAAACTTTCTAACCCCTACTACCAAACTAACCATTGCACGTACACATCTTCTCTCCACCCTACTGTACGCCTCCCCAGTATTCTCCTTCCTTAATAAAGCTGAGCTCAACAAACTCTCTATGACTTATAATCATATTGCCAAATTTGTAACAGGCGAACCGTACCATACTCATCACTGCCTAAACCTAAAAAAACTAGCCTGGTTAGAACTCCCCAATCTTCTTAAACTTAATCAACTTACTGAAGCATTTAAAATAATCAAGGAACCACATAAAACCCCCTCAATAAACAAACTTTTCACCCCCTATTCTAATCTCAGCTGCCTTAGATCCTCCAATAGTGAACTAGTACAAACAATCAAAACTAATAACTTAGGTGGGGATGCTCTTTATGCTAATTCCATTGGAAAACTATGGAACTCCCTTCCTAGCGACCTAAGACTAACTACCTCCCTTAGCAAGTTCAAAAGTAACCTCAAATCTTTCCTAAAAGCGCATTGGCTATGTTCCTGTACCAAACCTGACTAGTCCTAAAAATCCCAATACTATCCATGCTATCTCCCGATGCCATTTTTCTCTCTCTTATTCTACTACTGCCCTACTAAACTATAGTACAGGATCTCTAGCTCACTGTAACACCCCTCTATTTATGAATCCCTATGAGCATTATACTTGATATTTCTTTACCTATCTCTTGGAGCCTATAATATCATCTTTAATAGTGTCCAAAGATCCTATGTTTTCATTAATCCACTTATCATATGAATTACTTAAGTTATAGCTAATTTTTAACTTGATGTCTCTTCTTACTATGATATCCAAAAACTGTTACTATGTAATGCAAACCTAAACCTTGTCTCAATTATGAATATGTTTTTCTTTTTTTCCTTGAATTTTCTTGCAACTGTTATGTTTAAACTTTTTGATTACCTTACCATGTTATTTTGAAATTGTTGAAATGTAACTCAAAACCTTTTGTACTGTGGAGCTTTTCTCCCCGGGTCTCTGCTGAAAAGGGACATGTATCCAGTTGGACTAACCCGGTAAACAAATGTAAAATAAATAAATAAATAAATTAATTAATATGTGACACCCGTGCAGTGGCCCAGCAATCAAGGAAATTCAATCCTCACCACTAACACCAGTGAAGGGCGTCTCATATAGGAGGAAAGGATAACAAATAAACACAGTAAAGTGCAATTTCCCTTAAGAGCACACAGAGATCACAGTCCAGGGATGGTCTGTCCCTTGCTCTCCAGGTCCCCAATAAGACTCCCCACTGGTACAACTATAGGGTCCAGATCTCAGCCTAGTGGGCAAGCTAAAACCTCCACCACCCTCTCTGTCCAACCAGTACTTTGTGTCCCTGCCCAGGTAGCTGACACAAACACACACACACACACACACACACACACACACACACACACACACACACACACACACACACACACACACACACACTTTGAGAAGAGTTTAAGCAACCACACAGACACTCCTGGGGAAGGCTGGCACAGGTTCTCCAGCTGTGCCCTTTTTTCCCAGACTATACAGTAGTACCAGCTGCCACCACCCACTATTTATCAACTAGTCAAAGGCCTTTAAAAGGGTGTCCAATTATTACTGTGCAATATTATTATCCAATTGGTAGTATAGCCCAGGGCTAAAGCTATTGAAGTGGCTTTGTACACTGCATGCAAGTACTCTAAAGAGCTTACATTTTCTCTACAAAAACAGCCGCAGTTGAAAGGGTTTAAAAATTAATAACAAATAGTCAAAACACAAGACAATACTTTTTACTATACAGTGCTATTTAAGAATTCAGAGATCACAGAGAAATACTTAAAATAATTCGGTAGTACAGTTCTGACAACACAGAAAAACACTTAGTCTAATCTTTCTAGTTTCTAGCTATTTCTAAGAGAAAATACAAGTCTAAGATAAACTTAAATATAGAGCAAGACAGTGCTGGTGAGTTAGATGGTCAAGGCAAAAATGCTTAATGCTCTCTGATTCTCTCTATTTTTAAAATCACATTCTTGGTTCACAATACATAATTCTTCACACTTCCCTGGGTTCCCAGGCTAACAAAAACTACATTTACATTCTTCACCTCTGGGCAGAAACCAGATCAATAAAGGACATTTATGCATGCAAATTCTGGCCATTAACTCTGGCTTTAAAACAATAGGCAGGATGCCCCACTCTAGACTCACTGGCTCCGAGTCCTAACATCAAAGGGTCACAACATGCTTTACTTGGTCAGTAGAGTGCACTGTTGTCACATTTTTTCCAGCTCCACATGTAACACTATTTTTACCATTTAAGACAACAAGCCTGTGGTTTACATTAATATTTACAGATGATAGAATTATTTACAAAATTCTATCTGGCTAGGCTGGCAGCCTTCATCTATCTTCACCCAATCTTCACACCTGCCATAATTGATATTAACTATGTTTAGACAGAATAATAATGAAATTTCTACTAGCTGCCAGACACAGCTGCATTCATGTATACCATATCAGGATTTATCAAATAGCACTCATAGCCGTCTTACCTGCCATAATTGATATTAACAATATTTAGACAGAATAATGATGACATTTGTACTAAGAGCTTGCTACTATAATTTAGCCAGGATATACATGACATTTTGAAATCATACTTTAACTGAAGAAGACATTAGTCTCCATGACAGCATTTTTTTTCAAAACACTGTGCTGTTACTGCTATTATATATGATCCCCCGGATTCACTAATCCTCCATGTAAGACTTAATGAGTCTTACTCGGAGGCTGCAGTTGAATGGTATGACATCAGCATGCCATGAATATGCATGAGGGCACGCTGACTCAACTATAAGTCTTACACGGACCGTGTAAGAAAGCAGGGGCGTGTCCAGCTGTCGAGCTGTCTAAATGTCCACGCCCCTGCAAGTGCTTTAAAACTAAACAAAGCAAACACACAACAGCGAGTCCGCTCAAATGTCCCTGCACCCAACACCACGCTCCCTGATATTGTAAACCCCTATCACAGTTCTAAAATGCAAAACATTAAATATATTTTTTTAAATCCCCAAAATAGCTGCCCGTATTTGCGCGGGTGTGCCCATTATTTAGCTAGAGTTAGCAATTCTGACATGGAAGAGCATAAGAAAGAATGTTAATGCAAATCACACCAAATAGCAATAGCGTAATGGTAGAGCGTTCGCACAAAGAAGAGGCATTCGAGTCCCACCACTCCCCTTCATATTTATTTTTTAAATCAGTATATGAAATAATACCTGACAAATATGTTTAAACATTACTAAAAAGCAGTGAAATGGCCAATGTATCAGTGAACAAAATAAATATTTTAAAGGATCCTGATATAAAATTGCCTGCAGTTAAGCAGCGCTTCACCCAGCGCAATAGAGGTGCCCATAGTTCAATGGCGCTTTACCCAGCGCAATGCGTTTACGCGGACGTGTGCACCACGCCAACCAGGGCACCATAGGACACCGAGGAGCAACATAGAGCAAAGTTGCTTAAATGCAGCCACACCCCCTAGCCTGTCTGGATAGTATAAAAATAAAATGAACGACAAGGTTCGAACCCAGGACTCTGTGCATCAGAAGCAAAGTACAGAACCACTAAGCCATGACAACATTGGGAAAACCACCACTATTAACATTCATATACTTACGAATGGTAGTTAAACCATTACTAAGCAGGTCTGCAGTCAGCCGAGAATTTTACAAAATGGCCCATCACAAAAAAGTGCGGGAAATGCGGCATATTTAAGCCCCACAGGTGGGAATACATGCCATAATTGATTGTAGCTCACATCTGCAGTTAGAATGTCTGGTGTCGGAGAGGGAACACGCTTACGAGCACAAAGTTGGGGCATTGAGGAGTCCAAATACATGGTTTGGCTCCTTGTCCACCATCACGAGTCAAGACTCCTGCAGGGCCAGTTCCAAGAGACGGAGTACAAGGCAGAGGCTTTGAACCGGTTAGCTCATGACCTCACCAGTGCCACAGGCGTTCCTCGGACTGGTGAGCAGGTCCGTTACCACCATGCAGACCTGAAGAGATGAAAGCAGGACCGCCTGAACCAATGGATACAGGAGGCCCATGGGATGCGGGATGCCCCACAACTGAGTATGTAGCCATGGAATGCAGTATGTAAGAATTGATAATGGAGTATGTATAACGGATAGGTATGTCTCAATATCCCTTCATTTACTTTACAGCTGCAGGTGACCATGCTATGAATCAGCAAGCCTATGCTGATAGGCTGCTAAGGCTGCACCACCAGGCAGGTTAGTGATTATTCTGCATGTATTGTTATATAAAATATGGGAGAGAGCATGAAAGAAAGTGTTGTAGTCCAATAATACAGCCATAAAATTGCCTAAATAAGTCCTCTGCATGTACTGTCAGATAAAAATGTCAGAGAGGCAGAAAAAGAGTGTAGAAATCCATTAAGAAAGGTAACATATGTCTGGAATAATATCTCTGCAGGCACTGTCATATAAAATAAGTGAGTGAGCCTGAAAAAAGATTGTTCTAACCTATTAATAAAGGTATAATATGTCTTGAACATGTCTGCCATATACACCGTTAAAACAAAGGAGTGAGCCTGTGGAAAAGTGTGTAATGTCATTAATAAAGGTCTAAAACCCAGAGTGTGTCTGTGTCACAGAGTCTGAAATGTTGTTGTACCCTTGCAGTATACAAACAGTACTGTTTGAAAAGGTGCTGGCAACCCAGAGTTGTGCAGTCCCATATAAAGTGGGTGATGGAAGTACTAGTAGCTGTGAAACATATATACAGTCCACAACAGGCAGTTACTGGCTGGCATGAATAAGTAAACCTGGCACACGTGTAGCATGTTATTTTTTTCCCCAGAAATGTGAGTGTGTGTCAAGAAATGCAGGGTTCTGTACAAATTGAAGTGAAAATGTCATGTGAAAACATCCCAGATATGTAGATATAGAAATATAAATGCAATAAAGAAATATATAGCAGTAACAGCTGCATCCTGGACAGTTAGTATGTCAGATATAGGTCAGACATATATTGAACTAGCCAAACCCAGTACACAACCTAATGTATGGTGGCAAGTGTAATAATACAGGTAGGGGATATACACTTGCAGTCACTAGGAATGTAGTGTAGACTAAAAGGTCATTATAAGATGTTAACCGAGGCTTTTTATACACCCTAATGTATGTGCATAAACTGTGCAATTCCACACCTCAATGGGTATGTGTAATCTTAACTATTTGTTGGGACATATGTCCTATTGTTCTATAAATATTTGCATTCACGTTGATGCATGTGCCCTGTTTAAACACCACAATCATGGTGGCCTGTTGCTACCAAACATCCCTTAATGCTGTTGGAATAACCGCTGTGGTTCAGTATATGCATGTGTTATGCTTGCTGTTCAACTGTTGTACCCTTGGTGTGTTGTGTTAATGGGAATATTATTGCATGCTGTTACAACTAATCTGGAATGCTGTTTTGCTTATGTTGTAATTAAACACACCTAATCACCGAACGTATGGGAAGGCCGGTCCCAGCGGACCCACCTGTCCCTCCTCAGCCGGTGAGTGCACCTGGCACCTGCAGGTCTGGTGCCCAGCCCGGGCTCCCCTCCTCCGTTGGTCCTGTGCCACCTTCAGGTGGAAGCATTGCAGGGGATGGGGCTCATCCCCCCCATGCAAATATGGGTGGAGAAGGGCCACCTGTCACCCTTCAAAGGGTCCGGGCTGTGGTGCGTAGGGAGAGCCAGCGTTCAGTTGCTGATCCCCTATGCCAGCTTGAGGCGAGAGTAGCACGTCTCACGGGTGAGCCTGCCGGTCCTATGCAGCCCCCAGCACAGCCATCCTCAGGGCTGTGAAGGTTCAGTAGTGACTGCCCATGGGTGGGGATCTCAGTTCCACTGTTACCATCTGTGGGCTCATGGGCTTGTGATTTCCAAACATCCGACCCCATCAATTGTGTCACCCACCCCATGTGTCACACACTGCCCCTGTATGCATCTTGTCTGTCTTGTCTGTTTACCTTCCCAACCTACCTCCCCAGACATACCTACTTCCTCTACCTCACTTCCCACTCTCACCTGAAAAAAAAAAAAGGGCAATCTGTACCCACAAAAAAATTACGCCCCATACATAGCTGCCCATTTTGCACACATGTCCATTGGACAAACATGTAAGGTGATAATTAGAAATGGCAGTACAACATACTTTGTTGTCCTCACCCCTCTCCCAGGGGTGGAAGGTTTCAAATTTCACTCCAAATTCATTGCATATGCACAGCTGTTGCTGTTAAAGAAATGGACAGCTATGAACCTTCCCTACACCCGTCCTGCACATCCCGAGCTTGTTTACCTACTGTGTGTCCCTCTTTGTGTCCCCTTTTTCACCACTTTCCTATCTCCCCATTTTCTTTTCTTTAAAATAAATTAGCACGGGGGTTAGCGGGAGTAAGCACTTTTAAGCAGTAGTTAGCGGGTTTGCACCAGTGTGTGTATGTGTGCGCTTAGCTAGGCATCGCTAAGCATCACGCAAACCCATGCAAACCGCTTACAACTGCTTAAAAATGCCTTAGTCACTGTGTATGACAGGGCCCTTGTACTGCTCAGCAGCAAAATAAAATACCCTTGTCTGTCTCGAACTCCACACCTTGGACTCACCAGTCTGCATGAAGTACCACTAAGCCACAGCAGATATACAATAACTTGGTGCTGTAAGAAATATATCATGCATTACAATGAGTGAATGTAAAGGGAAAATAGGAAAGCCATAGGAACATATTGCAATAACTACTGTTGTATGCCAGTTAATTCTCTAATTTGAAAAGAAAGTATATACTCCCATGTATCCAGTGTTAGGATTAGGAGGTGTGAGTAAATTTACACACTGAGAAGAGCGCACTGGAAGAAGCAACAGGCAGGTTTCAGTACAACATGCATATCACTGGCTACAACCCTAGCTTCAGATATGAGACATATACCAACCTTCTGACTGAGACAACAGTGTCCACAGCAAACAAGCATGGGCGCCACCTTCAAAAACTGAAAGGGCTATGCCTACCTAACCTAGCATTTTATAGCAGTGTCCTGCAATCACAGTGAGTACTGCAATTACCACACAGCAGGCTGCATGCAATTACTAAATGGTGGGCACCAATTGGTGCAGAAGCCATCACATGCACATGTGCAGATAACTAGAAAAGCAGCCTGTACTTGCTGTCCACACATGCAATAATATCATTGCATCAACTGAGAGAGAGAGAGAGAGAGACAGACAGACAGAGACAGACAGACAGACGGAGACAAACAGGCTGTAAGAGACAGACACTGAAAAGAAAGACCAACACACAGAGGAAACCGAAACGAAAAAAATAAATAAATAAAGCAACAGCTACAACAGACGGAGGTGAGGAATACAAAGGTAAGGTATGTAACAGATATGTATTTGCTGGCATCCGAATGATGTGTCTGAAGGGTACTCTACATACTGTGAATCATCCATATGTGGCAGCAGTCCGTATCCATATGTATATGCGCATGTGCATAGGGCAAGGGACATACTACAACTGTTAATGAAGGCTGGACATATAGATGTTGAAGGTTGCTATGTGCACATATGTATGTAGGTTGTAGTGTATGTCATTGCAGACAGCAAGCAGTGCCGGTATATGTCATGTGGTGGTTAAACTCTGTGGGACTGAGCTACAGGCAGTGAGACCTGCTACAGCTATATGGCCTGAGGACAGCAAAATGCATTCTGCACAACACTGTGCAATATTATTACATAACCGTATGTCTTACAACTGTTGCATAATTGACATCCCCACAATGAAAGGTGGACAGTATATGTGCCTATATGTGCATCTATATGTACAGCAATGGATGTATACATGTATGCCTGTATATATATATATATATATATATATATATATATATATATATAGAGAGAGAGAGAGAGAGAGATAGATATTGATATATATATATATATATATATATATATATATATATATATATATATATATATATATATCTATATATATATATATATATATACATATATACATATATACATATATAGATATACATATATACATATATATATATATATATATATATATACACATATATATATATATATTATATATAGATACAGATATATACATATATATACATATACAGATATTTATAGATATATATATAGATATATATATGGATATATATATATATATATATATATATATATATATATATATATATATATATATGGATATGTATAGATATGAATAGATAGCTATAAATATATATATAAATATATATATATATATATATAGAGAGAGAGAGAGAGAGAGAGGGGGGGGGACACGGGGTCATACGTACTGCAACAGGTGCCTGTTGACCAAGGCATGGACTGAACACCATTGTTGGTACTGCAGTGCCATACCCCATTCCAGAACACTTTACCCAGTAACTACCACATAGATGGTATCCTGCCTAACACTGAAGGTGTCAGAAGGGAACATGGGACACAGGTGGACAGTAGCCTCCCCATTGATAATCACAGTGCCACACTAGTCTTGTAATCTGTCTACGTGGTATGTGTTATCACAAAAGGTGTGTCATCTAGGGAAATATAGGTCAGTGTTCCCCTTTACTCATCCCAATGCCCTATGTGGTATGTACCTCACATGGCAACAACAGCAAGTGGAAAGGCCACAGACATACCTCACAAAGAGTAATACTGCCCTCAAACACATGCCCTATGCAGACTGACTTACAAAACCGCAGCTAGAGTGTGTTGCATACCGCCCACCCAGAGGTTACCTCTGCCGGACATACAGAGGTATGTCACACCCATAGCAGTTGGCCAACCACCATGTCAACACCTCACAATCCCTCCGGGCTACATGACCTAGGGCCCTAATCCTCGCCACCTCACTAAACAGCACATGCTGGAGGTACAGGTTCCTATCCACAAATATGCCATACTCTGGACTAAACCACCCAGCATTAACAAGCAAGGCTCCTCATTAGCAGATGTCATACATACCCCTGATGATTGTTTGGGAGATAGGTAATATGCCCTGGGAGTCACCTCTGTGTATCCGGTTGACAGGAGCAAGTGAAATCACATTACATGTGTGTCAAAGGCCAGGGTAGCATATGGCTAGGCTGCTCTAGGCCCTAGGGCCAATACCGTATTACATACCTATGACACAATGCACACACACATGTACTCAGTGCAATACCTGCTATGTGAGGTGGAATGAGTGTGACGGTGAATGTGTGCAAGGTCTGTAAAGGTGTGATAGCTTAGTCTGTGGTTGTTTCTGTCATGGTAGTTTGTGTCCTAGGTGTGAGGCCAGAGAAAGATGTGTCAGTTATTGGGATGCAGACATAGTAGGATGGCATATGTTGTGACGTAGTTCCTTGTGTACGACTGTGGTGTCCCATTGTAGACTGAAGCAATACATGTATGCTCAGTAAGTGGTACTGCTGGTGAATCCAGCTCACATATGAACTGTTGTACTACCTGAAGCTGTAGGCCTAAACAGCACAGTATAGTGTATGTTCACATTCCCTGGTAACACTGTCTTGTGTGTTTCCTGTAGTCTGCACAGATTACATACCTCATGCATAGGTATCTGTAAGTAGGGGCAGACAGTACTGTAAGGTACACAGGTAATGCTCATTTGTGTCGGCATACATTTGTGTGTTGTATGTATGTCTGATGTGTGTGTAATGATGCCTGTACCATGCCCGCAATCACATGTGTGTTACAGGGAATGTGTGTGTACCTAGCAAACTGTATACTCTGTTACAGCAGTATGCCAGCTATATTAACAACTGTGCACATATGTTAGGTAGGGGTATGGCATCAACGACTAGGGTGGTTTACTGGTAATACTGTAAATGTACTTTACATTCATTGCATTGGATGACATATTTCTTCATGCATTAGCTTGATATATACCCCCGTGGCGAGGTTGTGCATTGTATCCCAAACAGTGTGCCGAGTACTGGTGTATACTGGTTTGTTATTTGGAGTGTGGCAGGCACTGTCAGCCAGTTGTGGGCTGAGCACTGATATGTAGTATTGAACATGTGTATCCTCTGACAGACAAACAGATGCTATATATGGCAGTTAAGTGATATCTGCACTTAATAATGTTAAGTGTGCCACATGACTTGCTCACACATATCGTTTAATTGTCTTCCAGGGCTATGGCTCATCAACGCAATCCATCATATACAGCTTCGTAGGAACAGGAAATACACAACAGCCTGGTGCAGCACTATACACTGCTGTTTTCCAAGGCCAGCCAGCACCAGCACTGCACTGTGGCAAGATCTTGTTCGTCAGGTAAATGACATAGACATGCATAACTGGACATATGAGCAGGTACGCCATCACTGCAGTGATTTAATTAGACATGCCCGGTGGCATGCGTCTGATATCCATAGACAACAGCTTGCCACAGGTGGTGGGGCGGCCATACATCCCACCCTCACCAGAGTGGAGGAGCTGCTCTTAAGAGTGGTGGCTTCTGGCCTACAGCAGCAACAGCATCACACATGTGTCATCATGGGGGCCGGAGCCACCCAGCATGATGACATGGAGCGTGCAGGTAATATGCCCTAGCTGTAGACTACTGTTACCTGTATTGTTAGAATATGCATATGTGAGATGTGTATTGTGTGTTCAGCAGTTGTGCTGCCTATTGTGTGCAATACTATTTGGAATAGTATCTGTACACCTGTGACTGTTGACTGTTGTTCTACTGTAGTTTAGCACACACACAGTAGCAATGCCACAGTTGTGGCCACAGACAAACTGTGTCATATTCTTGTAGGTCACTCTGGTGTGACAGCAGGGCAGACGATACATGCTGGTGAGTGTGTTAACACTTTAATATTGGTAATGACATGTGCATGTCATAGGTGAGGTGTAGGCCATGTACACGTAACACACCTATGCATAATGCATGATGTGCATGTTTGCTGTGAGACAGTAAACATCTCATAAAGTCAGTAGCTGCCTCAATCATATGCAATGCACAGAGCAGCAGACACATTTGTGGCAACACTGTACTGCACATTGGATATGCATAGTTGCTACAGCTGTACACAACAGAACACGTGTATCATACGCAGTACACGAAAACATGCTACATTTGGCATTACCACACACCCACTGTAAGGTCACACTTAAGTATCCCACATGTCATGCACACACACATGATGTACCTCAGGGGTAGAGGCCTATCATGGGGCTGTGCAACACTCTTCTACACATAACACAGTCATGTTAGGCAATGCTCCCTATTGGGCACCTCACACACCCATGTACAAGTGGCTGTGTAATTGTGAATGTAGCCATGGCACTGCAGTTCAGGTACAGCATGCTAGGTGGTAGTCTTGCACACATTAGTAGCTGTGAGTGACCACAAGATGCATGATGATGATGGCACAGGGTACTATACCCCATCCCGTTACAGTGACCACAGTACTACTCATAGCAGTCATTGCTGTGCACCTCAATGTTGTGTGTGTGTAAACATATGCACCTATACACAATATGCATAGCATGTTGTGTGTGTGCTTACATATACCAGTATACACAATATCCACAGCAGTCGCCATCTGAACAAAGTGTCACATATATGTCCTGGAATGCTAGAGGGTGTATAGGTCACATGACACACATTGAGTATGTGTGGTGTTTACTGTTGCAGTCATGTAGCATGCCATGCCATAGCTGGCACCGACATATCTGCAATATGTCCCACACTCACCATAACCACTGTACACTGGCCATGTCAAGCATTGGGATTCCTTCACGTCAACATGCACCACTCATCCCGTGTGTGTACATAGCATGCATGTGCTACACCTGTGCCCACTATTATATGCTATGGACACAGACACAGTACTCAGACATGGAAACCTATGTATCACACAGATAACACATGAAGCCATGGCATGTATACCTGTGAGTGATGGTGCACAGGGCATTGCAAAGCTGATAATACTTGCACGGCAATGTTGTGTCCAGGTACACATTGTGTTCCAGGGTGTAGCCGATCACTGAACAACTACACAGTTGCATCAAAGCCATGTACACTGCCATGAAATAGGGGCGTCTACACTTGCACTGCATGGTCTTGTGCAACACATATTCTGCATGCTGACACGTGTGTGGTGACTGTTTGCCTTGTGATACTGACACCCACCTTCACCCACTATAGAGTATGTGTTGGATTGCTGGTGTGTGTGTGTGTGTGTATGTGCTGTAGTGAGGAGTGTATATGTGTGCATGTGTGCATGTGTGCATGTGTTCATGTGTTCATGTGTGCATGTGTGCATGTGTGCATGTGTGCATGTGTTCATGTGTACATGTGTGCATGTGTTCATGTGTGCATGTGTACATGTGTGCACGTGTGCATGCATCATGTGCAGACTGTAAAGTGTGTTTCCTGTCTTCCTCTTACAGGTGCTGAGTTAGGGGTGTTCGAAAGCAGCAGGGAACCTGAAGCCACTGCCACAAATAGTGGTGATGATGAGACATGTATTCTGGCACAGGAAGGTTTGACAGGGTCTGTCGTTGGTCCGCCAATCGACAGTACACACCGTTCAACCCCATCTATGCGCACACTCATACTGTCAATACATCCCTCATCACCAATTGCCATAGGAGAGGGACAGCATACAGTTGGCATTGACCAGGAGAGTGTGGTACCCATGGCACTTGCATCCCCTCACAGCAGCAATAGCTGGATTCCTGGAATGGTACCACATAGGCGAAGGTTTAGGGGTTCTCGGGGGAGCACCGCTGGTCGTATTGTCCCTGGCAGACGTGCCCTCACAGGTCTTACAATGTCCAGTATGTTCTGGGCTGTAATGCAGGCTCAGGCACGTATGGAACGGTACACCAGACAGGGACTTAGGGCGCAGAGATCCCATTACACCGTTATAAATGACAGCATCCATGACCTTGCCGGTGCAATCCGGAATTACACCAAGGTCATTGATAGACGTTGGGGGGAGACAGTAGATGCCCTCCACAATATGTCTTCCATGAGCCAGGACCGTGCAGGATGGTTGCAACATTGACGCGGACGCATGCCAGCAACAGCTGGCAGTGGTCGCGGACAGCCCACAGTTCACAGCCGGTCTTGTAGTGGCAGTACCAGCCCCAAACAAAACAATGAACAAAAACTAAAACTAGTAAAATCAGGCACCACGGAAGCAATAGAAGCCGGCAAATAAAATTGGCAAATAAATCACAACAGTACGAAATAAAATAAAAGAAAAACCTTTTAATGTGAGCGCTTTCGGCAAGTACATTAACTTGCCTTCATCAGACAAACAATTTTTACAAAATATCAGGTTCTCTTTATATGCTATTAGGCCAAGTCAATTAATAAATCAGCCTAAATAACAAGGGAACGATTTTAAAGCAGCCTCACCACTATAAACATGAAATAATGATAAATTTCAATATAAGTCCGATACAACCATATAAAACCTACCTATTAAAAAGAAACCATTGATAGTCAAAAAATGCAAATGTTCCAAAGAAATAACTAATAAACAAAAAATATATTTATATACACATTCCAAAGTCTTATTCACATTAAAAATATATATAAACCACTGGTAGGTGTTGTTGTTACCTGAATATATCTTCACATAGTTCCCAAAGCAATAAACTGAAGACTTACCAGTGTATAGCAGTCTAAAAAATATATATAAAAAAATAGAAATAAACAATAATAATGTTGAATGTCCAACTAAATAAACCAAAAATGTGTATGAACAAATTAATGTCATCTTTTAAGAGCCAAATATCTCAACATGCATTTAATAGAGAGATTCTCATTCAAACCTGGGAAAACTTGTGCTCTTGTCTTAATCTGCCACATAAGCTCATCAATTTCGAGGAGGTCTTTCCAGGGTCCTCCTCTAATATCAGTTCTCCTATGTTGTAGGATTGCAAACTTAAAGGCATGTTCAGGATGATCTAAAATGTGTTTAGCCAGTGCATTGTTGGGATCATTTTTACTTATAGAATAACAATGTTCATAAATGAGTTGTTTTAATTCCTTTCAGTTTTACCGATGTAGAATGCATCACATAGAGTGCACAAGGCCACGTACGTATGACATTATATGGTTGTATCAGACTTATATTGAAATTTATCATTATTTCATGTTTATAGTGGTGAGGCTGCTTTAAAATCGTTCCCTTGTTATTTAGGCTGATTTATTAATTGACTTGGCCTAATAGCATATAAAGAGAACCTGATGTTTTGTAAAAACTGTTTGTCTGATGAAGGCAAGTCAATGTACTTGCCGAAAGTGCTCACATTAAAAGGTTTTTCTTTTATTTTATTTCGTACTGTTGTGATTTATTTGCCGATTTTATTTGCCGGCTTCTATTGCTTCTGTGGTGCCTGATTTTACTAGTACCAGCCCCAGCCATGCTGGGGCTGGCCTGTCCATTAACCGTCCCAGTAGACCACATGCACGTGGCTCTGGCCAGTCCCAGCAGGGACATGGGTCCAGTCATCATACCTCTGCCTCCAATGACAGTACCCAGTCGGGGTCGGTACCCAATACTGTCCGTAGCACCCCTGCTAGGCAGAGGTACTGTGTCCATGGCCAGAGACAGTGATCTGTACAGCCTAGCAGGTACAGACTGTGGCTGTCCCACAAACTACCATATATGGCAGCCACATGGTGGAGCTGTGTGCATGCAGCCACACACACATTAACCAAACAACTAGGGCTCACACATACACACACACATATTACATCAACGTTGGCCCATACTGTACTGTTGTCCCTCACACACACACACACACACACACACACACACACACACACACACACACACACACACACACAGATATGTCGATTGGATGGGTCAATGTCAGGCTCTGGCAAACAACAACACACCCTGTGCATATGATGATAACTGTGCCACCTCCTGTCATCTGTAACATTGATGCGGGAACAGGCTAACATGATGCTGATGCACAGGGTGACATTATAGCGGTGTAGCAATATTAGCAAGTTGTCAACAGGAATGTGTAATGACATCCTTGTAGGTATGTCTGAGCAGGCATTATGCATCAAAGCTCTGATTGGCAATGTAGCATTGTTTACACCACTGTTAGGTCTGAGTATGTATTGTCCACCTGTGTGCCACTTGGCTGAAGTGTAATGTGTTGCCAGCATGTGTAAGTGAGTGGACAGTACGTGTGTGATGTGTGCAGTACAGATTAGCAAGTGTACATCTGTGAACATGGTGAGTGCACACTGTCTGCATGTACGTGCATGGTGGACACATGGGACGTGTGGCATACCCTGTTGTACACATTGTTAACATCTCATAGTAACTTTCAATGGCCAGTATGCATTCTACTACAGTTATGTACTAACATGGGTCCACATGTGTGTATGACATGGGTTGACTCTATGCTGTGGGTGATACTGTTAATATCTGTCAATGATTTGCAGTCTGGTAGTATGCACAACCTCACCAGCATGACTATAAGCAATCATTGGATGATGTCCTGACAAATGACACACAGTTGTAGGGAACTCAGTAACAGTTGGATCCTTCCGGTACTATACTCTAACACTAACCAGTGGTATTGACCGCCATCCATTCCTGGGACCACACCTGTTTGGCATATAGCCACCTTAGGTGCATGCAAACACACTAGGGATGTGCCCATCCACATCTGGAAATGCATGCATTGGCCTACAATGCATTCCCTGGATGGGATGCATATCCTACACAAGGGTATCATACAGACAGATACCTGTTGTCTGATACATGCTGTATAGCAGTAAGCCGGCTATGGCATAGTCATCCACATTTACTATACATACTATCCCATCAGTACCACATTGATGGTAGACCTTAACATGTATGTTGGGTACCAATGTGTACATACAGCCTCGTGTTATGTCATGTGTCCCTTGGTATCCACATATCCATAGGTATTATGGAGTCCCTCAGTGTATCACATAAGACATTAGAGGCCTGAATGTATATCCACAAGGCAGTTGTACACCTATACAGACTGTCCATTATTGCCAGTCGTTGTTGTGTATGTACATGTCTGACATATACCCCAGGCATATACCTTCACTCACACTACTCTTTAGTAACTGTCATGAGTGTGTGTGGCACAGATGACCTTGGCCACAGATCACAACAGTGAACAGTCTTGTCACATACATACATATGTGACCTACGATCTGAGAAGCAGCGGCACAACCTGTCAATGGAAACAGATGTATTCATGTAGTATGCAGGCTTCACACCTATGTACTGATTGAGGGGACATGTACACATATATATTTGCCATGCAGATACCTGATGTGTGCAATGCACTTACTGTTTTAATCATATGTCCTACCATAGTAAAACCAAAACCCACCCCACATTGACCAACACACTGTCAGTGTTTGCAGGATTCAAATCCCTACCTAACTATGTTACGACACTAGTGAGAGACACATTAACATGGCGCGTTATTGCTTTACTGACTGGTTTCCCTTCTCCGTCTATATTTGTAGGATGGTGACATCATCAGACTTTCCAAAGAGGAATGTACCTCTTTTAGTGAGTTTTCCCAGTCTCCAAAAAGGGCACTCCTCTCAAAGGAAACTGCACACATACACCCCCCCACACACACACACAGTCAATGTTTGCAGGATTCAAACCCCTACCTAACTATGTTATGATACTAGAAAGAGATGCATTAACACGGCGCTATTTGCTTTACTGGCTGGGTTCTCTTCTCCTGCTGTATTTGTAGGATGGTGACATCATCAGACTTTCCAAAGAGGAATGTACCTCTTTTAGTGAGTTTTCCCAGTCTCCAAAAAGGGCACTCCTTTCAAAGGAAACTGCACACATACACACTGTTTGCAGGATTCAAGCCCCTACCTAACTATGTTATGATACTAGAAAGAGACGCATTAATATGGCGTGCTATTTGCTTTACTGGCTGCTTTCCCTTCTCCTGCTGTATTTGTAGGATGGTGACATCATCAGACTTTCCAAAGAGGAATGTACCTCTTTTAGTGAGTTTTCCCAGTCTCCAAAAAGGGCACTCCTCTCAAAACAAACTGCACACATACACACACCCCTCCCCACACAGAGTCAGCATTTGCAGGATTCAAACCCCTACCTAACTATGTCATGATACTAGAAAGAGACGCATTAACATGGCGCACTATTTGCTTTATTGGCTGGTTTTCCTTCTCCTGCTGTGTTTATAGGATGGTGACATCATCAGACTGGACATGGTGATGTGTGTACACTTTGTTTTATGCCATTCCAGGAATGCTCCATGTGGGTCAGCAGGTGTCAACAGCTTGAACAGGACCTCATAATCCTTACCTTATGTGATCTATCTGTGGTCACATTGACATTCCTTCATATGTCAACACATATTTATGCACAGCTTGTTGGTTTTATGGATACTACATGTGTCTGGGATGTTGATAAAGCGCTATTCAAAGTCTATGTAAGACATGTGTAGCTATGTTCAGTGATGTATGTCCTGGGTGGCTGCCTTGCAAACAGTCTAGCATGTTTGGGAACCATGATCCGCACATGAACATACCACAGTTGGTAGGGTTGTGTGTATGTCAGCTTCTAATAGCTCTGTTTATAACTTCAACCATGATGGACTCCATGACCTTGCAGATCAGACTTCATAGGCGAACTGGACTGTACTTCCCCTGGTGTGTTGTGCACCAACACTTGTGGGGAGTGCCATATGTTGCTGTAACACATTCAACGGTTCCACAACCTGTGTAGGGGGTAAGGCTTAACTGACTGTTCAGGTGCAGGATCTGTTTGTTCTGTAGTTTATGCATGACACATATTGGGAATCAATGTATTCCACTTGCTGCCATGCTTTTGGCATTGGAGGTAGTTGCTCATCATTATACATGTGATATCTCCTGGTATGATGATATGGACTATCGTCAGTGGGAGGTGGGTATGTTTATATGGGCCTGTCTGTCAGGATGTCGGCATTGTCAGTCAGGTACAGTTGGCCCTGACTCAGGACATATATGGGTGTACATTGCTATTTATGACATAGCTGAAGGAGGTGTCATGATTCAGTCTGGACTCCTTCTCAGCTACTCTTTACAAAACACCAATGAACTTGAGCACTAATCCCTGTTATACTCTTTTACACACTTAACACCCTACTGATCCTTTGTGATCAGGCTACAGAGTATGTCATCATAATATCCTGGCATGTCCAGGGTTCGGTTTCGTGTGTACTCTCCCGTCCAGCTGGTGAATATTGTGATGTTGACACAATGTCATATCTGCCTCATGTACACAGACAACCCTCTCCTCCTCCCGACAAACTCAGATATATGTGTGAGATGCACCTATATAGACATACAGGGTGCTTAACTCTCTCGACCCATGACTGGCACAGTCTATCAGGTGGTGAAGGTAACCACACACACCACATATCAGTCTCACATATCCTCTAGCGATAGCACTCAAACCACATTATCACACATAGACATACTCAGATAATGTAAATGAACTCTGCCTAAGCAGCATAGATCTCCAAAGCAGACACACACACAACTGCTACCCCACTGCAATATACACATATCACATAGTTCACAATGTCAGTGTGCCACACAGTCACTGCCCTTCAGGCTAAACAACACACCTAATACACTTGTAATAGGTGACACTTATTGTCAGACACACTGACGTACCACTCACCAGCCCAAACAAGGGAATAGTCACTTTGGGCTGTCTGTCGGGTGCCAGGATCTGCCACATAACACATGCAGTCAGGTCACTCCAAAACAAGTACAGGACTGGCACCATCATTGTCCATGCTGGTGCGTAAAACCTCAGACGTTACTCCCTGGACCACATGACATGATACATGGAGGAACACTCTGATCATGTAGCCCAGGCCAGTATGACCCTGACCTTGTCTAGCATCTTACATCCACCAATTATGATGTCACAGTATACAGACAAACATATCATGTTTAACAGTTGGCTAACAAATTGGTGTCATTCATAGGAGATACAGTGTCTGTCAGCCTGTGGTGACATGCTCGACATGCCACGTAGCTTCACTATGGACAGCTTGCACTTGTCCCCCTTGGACTTTCAAATGCTGGCTAAGGCTCTTGATACCACCATAGTGCCTTTTTTAAGCAGGGCTCAAAAGACAAACCTACCTCCATAGACATTACAGGTTGGATGAAACTAAGGGTAATGCTACTCAACACCAGATGTGTTACCCTCATATTGCGGCCACTCAGGACTTTCCTCAGTATGGAGGATAGCGATATCTGTACACTAACAGATGCCTGGTTTAGGCTCACTTATGCACACCAGCACTATCAGGTTATGTTTCATACCATGCTTTCTGAGCACAAGACTTGGAACAGACAACACAGCTAGGGGAAGTATCCATATACATCACAGATACACACACCTCCAGGTTAGTAGCACTGCACAAAGCATCACAGACCATACATATACAACTACCATTGTGCAAAACTGCCTTTCAGTTTGTTGCCTGCTACAGACCACCCTCCCAAACTCAGGAACCACACTCGGCTTTCATGGGAACTATGGAGAATATGAAGGTCTCCACAAACACAATTATATTGGGTGACTTCTAATACATAAATATTGACTGGGGATACTACCCAGGCCCCAACACCCTCGCCCAACAGTCGCTACAATTTGTAGACTCATATGCTATGGCACAACCAGTCAGCACAGCCACAAGGGGGAATACATATTGGACCTGATCATTACCAACATAGGGACTCTATGTTCCACACCAGCGATATACCCCTCATTGGTAAGGTCAGAACATACATGTATCTCACTGGACATACATATAACCTCCACACACCCATCCTGGGTAATCTTGGTGAACTTCTCATGAGCCAACGTCTCACTTCACCAAAGCAAGGTGGTATCCTTCAGAGACCCTGAGACAGTGACAAATACGGCTCCGACTGCTGAATCCCTTACATACACATTCTATGGACACCTAGTGGACTGCATGGATTGTGCTATCCCAAATAACAACAAGACTCATTCCTCCAATGGCACGGGACCTGTCTGGCAGACCCCAGCCATTAATAAGCTGTACAATGTCAGGAGGAAGCTACTACATGATAGAGCACAATCCCAGACGGGGAAGGCATCTGTGATTTGTACTAGCAGACAGCTACGATCACTCATGAACTTTTCTAAGGGTCGCTTCTACCGGACAATTGCACCAGACATGTAGGACTATCACACCGCCTTCTTCAGTTATGTCAGGAACCTGGGTGGACACTCACTGATATGCTCTGAGTTACTGCATACTGACTAAACTTACCCTGAACCCACTGGCATTGCCAACATCCTGGCAAACAGGTTCAGTGCAGATGTCTCCCCCCATCCCCACTAAGGAGCAACTATCCATCCCAACAGAGTGTCACCTCCCTGACATCACACAGTAACAGGTGAGTGCTGCCCCCCCCAAAGCGTACATCACAGCATCAATGGGACCAGATGGTGTCCCGGCCTGCATCTTACATGAGCTTCATGACAGACATAACCCTCATATTACATCACTGTTCAATTGTTCAATATCGGAGTTACTACAGGATATGTACCAGAGGAATGGCGAACAGCGACAGTGGTCCCACTCCACAGAGTTGGTACCACAACAGACCACAGACAACATTGCCCTATAAGCCTAGCTAGCCTGTTTTGCAAAGCTATGGAGCATATTGTCATGGGACTCATACACATAGACATCGGGGACCTACAGACATTGTGTCCTACACATTTCAGCGTTGTTGTGGCAGATCTTGCCTCTTGAACCTGTTTGTATTCTTTAAACGGTTAACAGGTCCATCGACATAGGGACGGTTTTCCACACAGCCTACCTGAACCTTGCAAAACCCTTCAATACAATAACCCACTGGGCCATTATGCATAGGCTCACCAGCGTTGATATGGACACATATCTCACACGATGGATTGCTACCTGGATCAGGGATAGCACCCACATGGTCAGAATTGCAGGTGCCATGTCTGACTATACACCAGTTACACATGGCATCCCACACGGCTCAGTCCTGGGGCCTCTCTTGTTCAGTATATATTTGTCTGACATACAGGCTACCACAGGGGGAATACGGCTGACCATGTTCGCAATTGACTGCAAACTGGGTGCCATAATCAACTCTCCAGCTGCCACATGCATACTCAAACAGGGTCTCACAGAGATGGATGACTGGTGCCTGAGCCATGGCCAATGCCATTAGTTGTGTAGTCATCCCCTTTGGGAATAACAACATGCCCACACATTACCACATAGGTAGTACTCCATTACATACGGTAGGAGTTGTTAGGGGTTTGGGGACATGACTTGTTCATACTGTCAGCTTTGACAATCATGTTGCCAAAGTGGTTGGACAGACCTTCTATATAGGCCACCTTATCCCATATGGTTTCACATCTAGATTGAGTGAGGTCATTGTGCCCCTATACTCATCACAACCATGCTTGGTTACAATGCCACATTTGGGGTGTACCTTACCTGACACCTGCAGCAACTGTAATGGCCACAGAAGTTTCTCACCAAGCAGATCTGGGGACTCAAACGGATGCCCTGCACAGTTCAGATGCAGTAACTCCAGCTCTACTCAGTCATTTACCACCTACTCAGATATGATGTGTGCCTGTTGTTTACAGATATACCCAACCCAGAATTACTGGACATGCTCCACCTCAGGATATCCAACTCCCTTGGAGCTACACATTCCAGGGACATATACCACAGCACAGATGTTAACAGGACATGCTGGAGGGAAAGGTTCTTATCCCAGAGGCTCCACTCACACCGGATTGTAATCCCAGTTTCACATAGGCAGAGCCACCCACTGACCACCTACAGGAGACATCTTGATGACTGTATGGGTGATCGTATGTTTACCCCTGGGATATCTTCTGTGTCCCTGCTAGACAGAGGCACACTAGCCTAAACGTACATGGGCTATCTTGTGTGACCTACTATTCACACGCACAGTGTAGTAATCTGACAGGGTTGTGAATGCTAAACACACTCCGGCTAGGTTTGTACATGCCCTAGGGCAGATAGCCTAGTATCGACCTCTGAACCTATGCTAATTTTCAGGATGCACAATGTTTATTGCTGATACTGTTTGCAGGTCTTTATCGTCTTTGCTTTCCCAGTTTCTATGAACCACTTAGGTATCTGCAGAACAAATTTGATTATGACAGGGTTCCACTATATTATATATGTGTCTGTTGTCATATAACTGTGTGCACAGGGTGGATTGCTGGATAGTGAGAGGTTCCTGGGTTAACACATGCAACTGCCAGATATGTGTGGCCCACTGCTGTATTCAGACATGGCCTAAGTGTGTGAGCATGCCCAGTTCAGGCTTTTTGTGTTTTGTTGCCTGACATTTGTCTCATTTATTCAAGTGTGTGAGCATGCCCAGTGTGACCTTTCAGTATGTTGCTATCTGAGGTCCACTACATTTGTTGATGTGTGTGAACATGACCAATATTAACATTTATACTGTGTGTGTTGGAAGTCAGGTTCTGTTCTTACTGCAGGACTCACCTTTGTGTCATAACTCGACAGGGATTATGCTGTGCCTGCAGGGTTTCCATGAGATACTTTGCATAGACTTATCAACATTCCTTCATACAGGCTGACCACTGCAATACTGTCATGGTTTAGTGATTCAGTACTTTAACTATAGTGCACAATATCTTGGGTTCGAGGCCCACCATTGCTTTATATTTTCATACTGAGCAGACCAGACTGCTTAAGGGGCAGTTAAGTAAATATGAGCATGTTGGCTTTTGTTCAGGTATGCCCTACTTAGACCAGGCTTGTGTACATTGCTCAATATTCACCAACATTGCTGGACGTTGCCCAATATTACTCAACATTGACCACAGTTGTGCTAGTTGGTGTGTGCGATTTTGTTTGCATATACTACATGGTGGTAAATGCTGTTTAGCACTGCTTTATATTGCTTAACACATGGCAATCATGCCTCAGGTGTTGCTGCAGGGCTGCCTATGTCGAATTCACATACTACACTCCCTGTACATGTTTGAAAGCAGGTAGTGTCAACTTAGGCATCCCTTTTACTATATGTGCAAGTCAGAGAGGTATCATTTCCAGAGTTCCTACTGAGCCAGTGTATGTGCTATGCATTGCCTCTTTGCCAAGGCCAAAGCATACTGGGCATGCCTCCTTCTGCCTACTGGGGCAGGCTCAGGTTGTTCCTCCTCCGAGTCACGCTCTGCCTGTGGTGGCCTTGGCAATGGTGGGGGGCTGTTTGGCTCAGGTCTATGCTGGTCCTGCTACAGCTGTTTTCGCAGGATCATATTGTTTAGCATAGCACATACCATGACAATTTGGGTACATGTAGTTGGTGAGTACTGCAAGGCTCCACCAGATGTGTCCAGGCACCAGAACCGTGACTTGAGCAGCCCAAACACACACTCGATTACATTACGTGTTTGTGCGTGTGCCTCATTATGGCATTCCTGTTCTGGTGTGTGTGCATTTCTGATGGGTGTCATCAGCCACAGCTCTAGTGCATAGCCAGCATCCCCCACTAGGTGGCCATGTGGGATGTCCCCATTGGCAAATGTCTTGTACAGCTGCGTCAGATGCCAGATATGGGAATCATGGTAGCATCCAGGGCAGCCAGCACATACATTCAGTATTATGCCCTGGGCATCACACATGACCTGGCAGTTGATGGAGGGGAAGCCCTTGCGGTTGAAGTAGACCCTACCCCACTCACCGGCTGATGCTTTGATGCATATGTGTGTGCAGTCTATTGCACCCACTACCTCAGGGTATTCCACTATTTGCTGGAAGAGACGCATATTGCTGGCCAATACCTCACAGGAATTGGGGAAATATACATGATCACCGACATGTGCTGACATGGCATCCAGGAACTGGTGCAATACCCTGGATGCTGATGCCTGTGATATCCTCATCATATCACCGGTTGGTCTCTGGAAGGTACCTGTTGCTAATATTCTTAGGCCAACACATACCTTGGTTTCCACTGGGATGGGTTCCCCTCTGTTGGTTCTGTGTGTGAGGCGTGGCCTGCACAGCTCAACAATTTGCTGCAGGAGGTCTCTGTCCACTCTATAGCGCTCCACTATTTCCAGCTCATGTAGCCCCTGGTAGTTTACCCTGGGACTGTACACTCTTCTCCATCTCCTCACTGTGGGTTGTCCAGCAGCATTTCCATTGTCACCACCCTCAGCATTTTGCATATGTCACCTTATAACAGCAATGGCAGCCCCTAACATTTCTTTGTCTCAGTAAAGCTTTTTCAGTTTTCACTTCTATTAGCTTACTGCAGTGTCTGTTGTGAGAAACATAATGGACTGTTGTTTGCAGAGTTTTAAGCGCTAGGCTGGGCTAGTGTACTGCCTGTGTAATTGCCTGATTCTGATTGTTTTCACCTGCTAGCTTTGCTAGTACTCCTTGGTAGCTTCCTACTATTTGTTGTGCTTCCTTGTTCCTTTCTGTTTCCTCAGGGGGGTAGCGCCGCGCACACAAGCGCAAACACGCTCACAGCAGCTCACATGCATGCACACATGATTACACGGACTGAAACTTGCTTATTCAGGTTAAAACACGTGCACACCAGCGCAAATGCGCTTACAACTCTTTAAACAGCCTTATACATGCTTACTCCGGCTTAAACACGCGCACTCACGTTTACACGCCCGCACTCTGTCTTACTCGGGTTTACAGGCGCGCTCACGTGCGCATACCCGCTCAGCAAGAAACTTTGGTGCTATCTACGGCATACACCTTCCATTTCTTGCCTTTACCTAGCCTACCTGTTGACACACCTCTTTCCATGATGTGTAAATGACAGCTGACACATGCCACTCTGCTCCAATGAGCTTCATTTCTTTCATACATACCCCACACGTGATGTCACCTATCTTCTATTCTGTTACCCTCCTTATCCTACTCCTACACTCCACTGACTGTGCTCATTTGCTATGTAAACTTGCGATTCACTATCCTAACCCTCCTTTGCATAGGATTGCCTACTAATGCTTGGTTACATCTCTTAGACTGAGCTTCCCCCCTTAGCAACTTCTACTTGGTGGCCATGTTGTCTTCAGCCTGCCATTCCCTTGAATTGTACATTAACAATTTAATTAAGATCCACATTTTTGGGTTTTAATTTTTAGTTTTCTAGTTTTTAGAGCGCAGCCCATTTGCGCAGCGCAGCGCTACGCTTAAACATCGGAAATCGGAGAAAAAAATTTTTTTTTTCATATTGCATCGGGAAACATTGCCAATGGCCATATATTTGGCCATTGGCATGCTTACTGCACTGGATGCAACCTTTATTTGGAGCTGTCATTGCTCCGTTTTGCTATTTGCAGAACGGTACTCAGTTGTCAACTGAGTACATTTCTGCAAATAACACTGCTCTTACTCGGACAGGTTCAGGTTTCCTGAATTGCAAATCTACCTCATTTGCATGCCTTTCGCCTGCAGTTGAGGTAATTTGCATATCCCAGCCCTGTCCGTGTAAGAACCGTTTTAGGAGCTCTCTTGCACGCCCCTGCAGGCTGTTCCTGGATCGTGCGTCGGACATGATGGCTGCATGGAGTCTTACTCTACTCTTAGACTCTGTGCAAGCCATCGTGAATCCGGCCCGATGTTAATTTTTTACATTTGATTCTGAACTCTGTCGAATCATACCTTGTTGTATTAGTTAATTAATTACTTAAATGATTATACGAAAAATCAATGAAAAATGAACAAGATAAGTATTCAGTGAGTTCAAGTAGGGGAATAGAAACTTCTATGTTTGTATTATATGTTGCTTTGTTTGGCTTATATATAATGTAAATAGTGACCCATCTTGACCTACCTTTGTTTGTGAAGAGTTGTTGAACTCTTTGAACATTCTGAATAAATCATTACTGTTTCTCAGTTGTTTAAGAAACCTTATTTTTTAAAATAAAAACAGAGAACGAGTGATGTACCATATCAGTTGATACTTTGAGAGATGTAGTTGTAAGAGTTACTTTTTGGGACAGCTATCTGGGAATCATTTTTTTTGTTTCTTCTTTCTAGCATCAGTCCAAGGGTTTGTTTCTTTTATTCTTGTAAGAGTAGGTACCATCCATTCCATTTCTTCTGGGATCGACACTATGTTGTTTTTGATGGATATAGTAGCTTCTTCTTTGTCAGGCCAGATGTGCTTTAATGTTGTTTTGTTTCAACAGTTTTATTATTGGCTAGACTATTCTCCTTTATTATAGTATTCTGGAAGAATAATCATTGTCAAACCGTATCAGGCTTTGATTGTATTTTAAGGGTGATTTTCTCCAAACAGATTTTAATATTAGTTACTTGTCTAGAAATGAAAGAAATTTTATAACTATGGATCTAGGTGGAGTATTTATTGAGTTAGAAGTAGGTTTCCTCAGTGCTCTATGTGTCCTTTCAATTCCAAATGAATGTCCCTCTTTCAAGTCTAAAAATTCAGGAATCCAGTTTGTTAAAAATGAAATGTCTTCACCTTCAGTGTTTTCAGGCAGACGAAAGATCCTTATGTTATTTCTCCTTTCCCTGTTTTCTAAGTCATCTATTTTGTTAAGCAGCCATGCATTCTG
The DNA here is from genome assembly GCF_019279795.1 of Protopterus annectens. Taxonomy (NCBI): domain Eukaryota; kingdom Metazoa; phylum Chordata; order Ceratodontiformes; family Protopteridae; genus Protopterus; species Protopterus annectens. The sequence goes on from NC_056746.1 coordinate 687,658,922, forward strand.
TTTAAGCAGAATTTCATTTTGGAATTCTTGCTCTTTGAGTCTCCCTTCAGTTTCATTTAGAGAAGTCTCTATATTTGTTATTTTTGAATGGTGTTGCTGTAATAATTCCTTAAGAGTATCAGACTGTTTTTGAGAATTTAATTTGAGGTGTTGTAAGTCATTTTTAAAGCCATCCATCTTCAAAGCTAGCTCATGTAAGGTAGATGTCATCAATTGCAGTTCTTTTTTCAAAGCAGCATCTGGGTGAGAATTCCTTAAGTTGTTCATATTCAGTGACTCAATATATTTCTAAGTTACTTGACAGGAAAATGTTTGTATATCTCCGCCAAAATTGATATTTATGTAGTTTAGTAGTTTATCTATAGATTTCTGATGGTTTAAACCTGAAAATAATAAAGTTTTCCTATATCATTATACTAGTTTATGGAGCTCTCAAAATTCACTGCTCTCAGTTGGCCATCTAGGCCCTGCACCTTGAATATGTTGACATCTTGTCAATGCACACTGCTAAGTCTCTTTGCATTAAAAATGACAGCACTTGCCTGTAAAATTCAGGAGAGTCAGAAAGAGGAAAACTTCCTTCTTTTCTGAATAGAATGTCTTCATAGACTACACCTCATATAGTTAATGTTAAGAGGTCCTTTTACAAGCATAGATTGTTAATTAATGTTTGTATATGCCCTTAAAAGGTCTAAATTTATGAATAAAATTGGAAACCTAGGAGTTGCATGCCAATATTCAAGGATATAAACCAATAGTGCTATACCTATATAATAGCTGTTTAAATATTTGTAGCTAGGAATGCAACACTTTTAACTCATTACTATAACATTTAAGGAAATAATTAACTTTCTCTTTAAATGGCAGTGAAATGTGCAGTTTTGGTTAGATCAGTTATAGAGTAAAATGCCTCCCTTTGGGAGGCAGCAATCTAGATATATCCAACAAGTTAAAAGATACCAGAGGTTCCTAATACAGAAGATTAATGGACTAAACACCTAGGACTACAAAGAGAAACATGTAGCTCTATCCCTATACTCAGTCTATTACAGACTTTTATAAGGAAAATATGTCTGGCTTTCCATATCATTATGGACCCAACCCTCACTAAGCTCCTGCGTGATCTCTCATATCCTTCCAAGACCAAGAGAGTCATAAATACCAGAGCCAAAGGTGTACATCTCCACCAACACATAAACAAAAATAATGGAAACAACATATTTAGTATCCATTCTTTACCCCACATTCATAATAAATTACTCACAGTGCAAGAAGAGTGATCCATTACATCCTTCAAATCCAAGCATAACTGGATGGGTACTATAAATTCATCCACAGACAAAATTGCTTAGCTCTTCTAGACAGAAACAGCACAACTTGAGCATGGGTATTGGCAATGGACACATTATGTCTAGATTAACTTAACTCTAATAAGAAATATCCAGTGATAATGGGTAGGCCTGCTAGTTCTTGTCTTAATATTTATTTATTAGGAATTTACTATTCTTATTGAAATAATCACCGAATAATTAGATTATAGAAGCCTAATATATCAAATACATTGGAAAAATCCTGTATTTTCAAAAGCACTAAATAAAAAGTGCTAATGCTCTCTTTTTAAAAAAAAATGTTTCAATAGTTTGGTTATCAAAACAAAGACAGATATGATTAATTTGTATGTACATTTATGAGAGACTGAAGAACTATCATTCTTCTCTTCTTGTTGCTTTCATACAACCAAACTGAAAAGGAGACATGAGTTGGGGAAGAAATTGTTCTAATTCTGGTAATACAAATACAGATATTATGATGTATAAATGCATTAGTACAATAGGATTATAACTCATAGGCTCAATTAAGTGCAGATTTGCTTGATATGAAAATAACCTTTTTTCAAACAATAACATCAGATGACATCTGTTTTCTGCATTTTTGGTATTATAAATATATGATTCCCCTGTGGGTATTCTTCAGTAATATTTAATATATATATATATATATATATATATATATATATATATATATATATATATATATATATAAAATTAAACTGGAGCCAATAATGTAGGCTATTTTGTGAGGGGTATACCACAACACCACCTGGTGGTATGAATATTGGTTCTAGGTGATAGTCACTGCTGATGTGATCCACTGAACCCAAATACAAAATGGGAAAAAGGGGGTTGATGCTGATGCCATTATCCTCCCAGAACTCAAAGTTCATTTTCATATAATTTGATTAATCAATGCTACATTGCCTCATGTTGAACTACAATCAATATATAAAAATCAACAAAACTGCTAATTGGTGAGTTCTAAATGGATGTGGCTTCAACTTGTTAAAAATAAATTCATCACATAACTGGTTAACCAGTGCATGCTACTGAAATCCACTACTGTGGTTTCTATCAGGGCAGTGATGCTATATATATATATATATATATATATATATATATATATATATATATATGAGTGGATTTCTTCTCATAGTTACAGCTTTGCAGCAATGGAGTTAGTATGTTTAAGAATGGTGATTTGGTGAGAAAGTTGTCCACATGAAAGAGGGAGGTTGGTCTTCCTTTCATAAAATGCTTTATTTACAATTTTCATTAGTTTGATTGTCCAAGATTTTTTTTTTGTTCAGTTGAAGCTTTAGCTAGTTGAGACTCAATGATTCGTAGTAGAAGCTTATAAATTGTTATATAAATAATTAATTGTCTTTAAGTTAATCCAGAAATGATGAGAAAATATACATTTATACACGCACAAACATATATATCTATAGATAAATTCTTAAAGCCTCATCGTGACAAATATAATTCTAGTTAGACTCACAAACCACGCTGATATGAGTCACTACATTTTTATTAGAAACTCAACCAACATTTATAAAAGTATCAGACCCATCTTATAGCCATAACCTTTTTGACTGTAAATATATATATATATATATATATATATATATATAGAGAGAGAGAGAGATACATCTCACATACAGACACACACACACACATACATGCGCACACCCACACACACATACACACAGTGTTTAAATATTCTTGTTTGCAGATTCTCTCTCTCTCTCTCTTAAGATATATATATATATATATATATATATATATATATATATATATATATATATATGTGTATATATATATAAACTCATTTCATTTGACCAAGAACAAATTACCTATTTTTTCAAAGTACTGAAAACTCATTTCACTGAAACTCATTTCACTGAATTTTAAGGTATTGATATGATGTGGGTTTCCCTTCACCTGTGACTTGCTTGTGATAAAAAGAATTACAGAAATTGCTGACTGTCAGAACATCAATAGTTATGTAGAAAGTAATGTTGTAGTGTTTCTAAATGTGGTTATGTCTCTTTACATTTGTATGGGAAGTATCTAAAGTAATATGGCAGATGTTTTGTACATTCCCAGCAGTAGTGGCAGTATATAGAGTACTGTAAGACAACTTAAAGGTATATGCCCTTTTCCCCACTATAGTTTGACCCTGGAGTTAGTATATATAGTTGGGGGTGTAGCCCCCACCTAGTTTTGTTTTATATTGTCCAATTTCTGTTAAGGGATAAGTAAGTAGTTTTTAAGTTCTGGAAAGAGTCAGTCATTGGTGTTGTAAGTGTGGTTTAAAATTTAGTATTTTGAAATTTTGCATTATAAGCTTTCAGTGAAATGAGATTTGGTCAAATGAGTTTTCAGTATTTTGAAAATTAGGTAATTTGGTCTTGGTCAAATGAAATTATGTGAAATGAGTTTACATATATATATATATATATATATATATATATATATATATATAGGGAGAGAGAGAGAGAGAGAGAGATGTGTGTGTGCGCACATGTGTGTGTGTGTGTGTGTGTGTGGGTGGTGCATATGTTCATAGATAAGTACTAGGCTAGCTGCCCTTGCATGTCATTTTAAGCCTAGCCAATTTCACTTTTTTGTGCTCAGAAAATCTATCTCATTTGGTTATAGACTGGCCTTACACATCCCATGGTCAATAATTATATATTGCCTCTTATGAGAATAACTAGGATCATACCATGTATAATTTTAGGTGACCCATGGATGGGATAAAGCATTTAAAAGCTGCCTTTATCTATTAGTAATGCAGGGGACAGTCATGGGGTAATTCTTTTGTTTCCCATCCATAGATCTAAATTCTACTTGAAAATGGACAATAATTAACTTTGTTTTATTTAGATGGGGAGTCTGTTCCACAGCACCAGTGTCCTCTGTGAAATCTACTTGTCCCTTCTGTTTTTTTTGCAGAAGAGATTTAGATCCCTAAAAGTGTTGCAGATGCCATTTTACTTGCTGATGTGAAGTAAATCCATCAGTAATAGGTCAGAGGATGTCTTGTATGCAAGACAAGGGTCACCTATTAGAATTCTGTAGGGTACTGAGTATAGTTGCAGGGCTTTGAGTTGGTCCATGTACATGTTTAGACCTTATATCATTTTTGTGAGGTATCTCTGAGCGTTGTTGCATGTGTATGGACAGATACATTCCAAAGGGGACATTATATTCAATGACTTACCTGAGTAAAGAGGGACAATGACAGCCCTAGATCTGGAGACAATCCCTTTATTTTTTAGCTGTGAAATATAGAATGATTTTTATAAAACAATAGACACATGTTGGTCAAAGTTTAGGTCACTGTCCACATAAGCTCACAAATGCCCCAAGACGTGTCCTGCAGATGCATGGTTCTATTGAGCTACACGCAACAGAGATCATGATACTGTACTGTTCTGATGAGATTATACTTCAGTGATGTCATGCAGTCCAGAGATCTGAATGTGTTGACCTGACATGATGTGCACCATACGTTTGTACTGGATAATCATTAAAGAGAACATTTAGAATGTAATGAGACACATTGCAGTTGTTGACTTTACAACCCTTACAAGAGAATACACTAAAAAGTAGTGAAATGATGATGCTATCCACTGTACAACTTGGGAAGGCAAATATAATTCACAGGTAGAATTAACATTTAAACAACACAAATGTGGATATACTAAGCAATAATATAGGCAAACACCCTGTGCATCAGACACAAGGTTTTAGTTTCTCTGACTCCAAAAGAGAGAAATCAGGGATATGGCACAGTTATCATCACTTCCACAGGGTGTTGTGTGTGTGTGGGGGGGGGGGTTAGGAGGTCTAGGCTGACAACAAAGATTGTTGATTGTGTGTGAGTAAGAATGGGGATGCAGGCAGGCTGAACCATGTAACTGTTGTGTGTGTGTCTGCAGGGGTCCTCATTGTGGAAGCGGTGTGTGTAATAGTGTGCACGAACACAGCCAAGCTCATTGCTACCTAAACATCTTGGTATGTTGGACAGATGTGAGCTGTCCATGGTAGAGTTGTCAGTTCATCATTGTCTAGCCTTACAATGAGACCTGGTTCTGCCAGGAGATACACTGGCACCTCCATGCTCAAGGTCAGATGCTGTGCTACTACCTGACTGTGATTGTTGTCTGCTGGACATGCTTCCTTTATGAGAACAACCAGAACAATGACTCCATGGCCTGCCATGTCTGGGTATGGAGAGCACACTCCCTGATGGTGCAGGGGAAGTACTGCCACTTCTGCAGTGTGATCGAGCATGGTCACGTTGACTAGCAACAGATGGTGTGGCTGATCTGTGCCAACATGGATGATGTCCCCCTCCCAGCAGACATGTCATCACAGACACAAGTGATAGTGCAAGATGCTCCCCTATTAGTAAGGACAAGATGCTATTCACCCAGTGGGTATTCTGACTAATTATTCCTGGGTATTTATATTGACAAAGTCCGGGAAGCTCTGTGCTTGTGCACTACTGGTGGTGTAGGTTTCCCAGTCTATTGTTGAATTGTTTAGATCACCTAGGAAAATGGTTTTGGGTTTAATACTGAGTGTTTCTAGTGCCTGTAGATAGGTGTTGTGTCTTTCTTTTGTCATAGATGGAATTCTATAGCTAGCACATATGCATTTATGTATTTACTATATATGTATAGCTAGTATGGGACCTTTCTGATGGTTATTTGGAAATGAAGCTCTAGGGCATCATACTGTTTTACCAGCCTTGATGCGAGTTACTTCTGGATATAGATCGATACACCTCCACCTTTTTTCATATCCTGTGCAGTAGCTAGTCTAAACATTTAAGGTGCTATATCTCTGTACAGCTGGGGTGCTTTCTGCTATTTCAAACTATGTCTCTATCACTACACAGAAGTCAATGTCTTCCCGGGTGAGAAGGGCTTGTAGGGAGTGAATTTTCTTGTTCACTCTCCTTGCATTCATCAGTAACCCCTTCATATTTTTCTTTGATTGTTTCATTATGTTGTTAGGTTTATCAGGTTGATAGTGCCTTAAAAAAGGCACTATGGGAGTGGACAATACCTTTGCCAATAATTGAAAATCTAGCAGGGACAGATGCAGGAGATCTCTGTTGCAGTAGCAGCATGGTCTGTTGATCATATCCTTCCAGGCTGGAAAATATTGGACCCTCTTTGAATGATACAAAAAACTAAGCCAGTTATTGAAGTAAATTATTCTTTGCTCATTTTGCAACATCATCCTTGGAGAAGGTAGAATGCTGCTCAATGCTAGGCTCATACATGCCTTTGACACATAGTGTGAGAGCTCCATCATGTCTCTCTTCATATAATCCAGGGAGGGACACCTCAAGTCATTAACACCGGCATGAACTATGACAGAGTTGTATTGGTACTTGCTGATCAAGGACTTGAATGCATGCATGATCTGATGGACCCTAGCACCAGACAAGCAACTAACCATCACTCTTTCTTGCTCAACCTAGGAAGAGCATATCTGCACATCTTACAATGGAATCACGTATAACAAGAATGTTTGGTTGGGTCAATGCCTGCCTTACTGGGTAAGCATGTGATACTTTTGGAATCCTTGTGCTGTTTGAGGAAGTAGGCTTAGTATTCTGAGTGAGCATTATGTCTTTGTTGTGTTTTGGAGGTGATTGAGCTTTAGATAAATGAATCTTTAGTACCTCAGCATATGATGGATTATGTGTATTGTGATGGCCTTGGACAGATGTGATATGTGATATACTGCTGACTATTTTGGAGTCTGATATTTCCTTATATAAATATATAGTATATGTGTATATGTATATGTGTATATGGGTCTACTTTGAAATCCTGACACCCAGAATATCGACATTTAAAATCCCGAGATGAAAATCACAAAACCAAGAAAACATGAACGTTGAATTTTTACTAGGGTAAGTAAACTCTTGCCCAGCATGCCCTTTCTTCCACTGTAGTGCAATCCCAGAGTTGGTATATATAGTTGGAGGGTGCAGCCCGTCACCATGTAGGAGGGTTTTGCTTATCTCAGTGTGAGTTTCATTACCATTTGGCAAAGTGTTTACTTACCCTAATAAACATCTAACATTTGATTTTCCACAGTCTTTTGTCTCGGGATTTTAAATTTCGATATTCTGGGTGCCAGGATTTTGAAGTAGACTCACACACACACACACACATATATATATATATATATATATATATATATATATATATATATATATATATATATATATATACATATATATATATATATATATATATATATATATATATAGTTATAGTTATAGTAATGTAGCTTATAGAAAATGTGTATATACCTTTAATTCTGTTCTCAAAATGTATGGATGTGGGAATATAGCATTTAGCTAAATCACAACGTCTCTCTTGCAAATTACTATCATTAAAAGGGGGTTGCCTAGAGGCTAAATTCCGGAACTTATTTACTTAGTGAAGAATCATCTGACTTGAAGACCTGACATTCTGAAATGAGAGAAGGCCCAGTCAGATTTAACTTGTGAAGTATAACCTATGGATTATAGTTTGTGGAAGTATCTGTTTTAGAGCAGAAAACTAGACCTAGGAGAGGCCTGCAGTCTTGAGGCATTTGGGAGGCCAGCAACTTGCAAGTTTTTTGTTTTATTTATATAGCAGCCTCTACCCTAGAAAGACTGTGTGCACTAAACAATGTTATGAAGGTGATATCTGTTGTATTTTTGAAACTGCAAATACATTTTGTTTTTTCATACTTGTGGAATTGAAATATACCTGTGTTTTGACACATGCCCTTCCTCTAGTACCTTCTTCGACTTACATTGGCAGAAAGTGTGAATTGTTGGCAAGAGACTTGCTAATACTAAGCTCCTTGCACTATTTAGAACTTTCACTGTTGCGATGCTGGTTTAATTTAATATACTGCTTATGAACATGGACAAATTACTGGAAAAATCTTGGAATCACAGGTGGGGATGACCATAAACTGGTGCAGCTATAACAAATGCTCATTATGCTGACCAGCATAGCTGCCAGCTCCAAGACTATACTGTCTCTGAAGAAGCTAGCCATGGTGTAAGGCTTGGAATTATATTCAGTAACATTTGAGTGCTCTGCTGCCACAGAGAAATGAACATACTGAGCACTTTTTTTATCCCAGTTGACAGGAGTGGTTCTGAACACATGGAGTAAGATGAGAATGACTGCATGGAAAAAATAAAGAAAGAACTTTTAACTAGAGCTTGTATAACCATTGAGGAATAAGCAATAAAATTTCATAACTGGACTTTAAAAATAGTCACTAATATATATGTAGCGTTGCTATTATATGATCACAACTTAGAAGGTTTAGTCCAGCAGTAAGCAAAACCATATGTCAAAAATCAGACTATGAAATACCAACATGTGTGAGAAAATACTTAATAGCAGAAGTCCCTACTGCTCCGGACCCAGAAGCAAGTGTTAGCATGGGTCCAGAAGGGAGCTGGTAATACTGATATTCAACATTCCAAATGCTGGTGTTTTATTTGAGTATGCAAACATAAACTTGTGTATCTATATATATATATATATATATATATATATATATATATATATACACACACACACACACACACACACACACACACACACACACACACACACACACACACACACACACACATATCCCATGGTTCAGCTGCTTATACTACTAGAACAGTTACACCCATCCTAACTAAAATTGCTTATTTTACAATTTATTTTGCTTAAAATTAAAAACTGCATTTTAAGTTGTTTTAATGCTGAATACAACATTTCAGAAACTTTTTTTCTTCCCATAGATCATTTTACATCATCCCATGGATCTTTTAAACATTTTCTACCCTCTTTATGGAAAAATCTCTATTAGTCACTCATAACTCATAAACCTTCCAGTTTGACACTATTCATATCAGACATCCTGAAACCCACTGTGGAGTTATGCCAGAAAGCATACCATGCTGAAACAGCATATAAAAAACTTGAACAAAGAAACAGTCAGACATCTCATTCTAAGCCCTTAAAACAGAAAAATAATTTGTCCTTCACAGTAAACCAAGGTGTTCGGTACACAAGTTCACCAATGTAAAATGCAAACAATCCAGATTAAGTAGTTGCTAACAATTAAACTTCAGCACATGCGAAACAACATATTCACACATGAAACCATACCTAAATTTGCAGTCCTAATAACACAGACTCAGAACTAACACAGGACAATAGAGTAGCCTTATACATTATGTTGACATGTTACTTACCATTTTTATACATCTACCTAACACATAAGCAGACCAACCATAAGTATCCCATTTCAGGGGTGATTCACAAGTACTGTCTGGTTAATTGACCTGCTCAGAGCTACACAGAAAGCCAGAAGTGTACCTAGGATGGTGTGAAGGGGGCAGTCACCCAGGTGCAAGGTGTTAGGAAGCATGATCAGAAGATTTGTTTTTTTTAATTGTTTACGCTGCAAATAAATATGAGGATGGGTGGTAAATAAAGAATGAGGACTTTAGGACCAGGAAAGTTCCTCCTAATTATAGGATGGAAGGACAGTCAGGTTGCAGAGCTGACTTTTGGGGGATGGGTCTTGCATAGAGTGAAAGCATCTCTCCTTCTTAGGAGAGATGGAAGAAGCACCAAAATGGAGGAAAGATTTTTTTTTATTTGCTGTTTTGTCGAACGTAACCCCATATGGTGTTAGAATCTGACACTCCTTAGAAGAAAAGGGAAGAGTGTAAAGTGGCAGATTGAACTTTATTTTATTATCATCTGGCATGTCTTCTTAGGAGAGAAGGAATGAGTGCCAGACTGGAGAGCAGACTTTTTTGAGGGATGTCAGACTGGGGAATGGTGCTGGGCACCAAATGAGTCAGCTACATGTCTCTAGTAGGCAAATGGAGTTAATCAAATCCTGCACCCTAGCATCCATAAATCAGCTCATTAACACTTCAGAGCCTTAGTCCCCTGTGCTATCTGCCAGATATGTATTTAAATTTGCTTTCCTTTTTTTATTGTACAAAGTACAATACAGTGCATATCAAATAAATGAGACATGGCATATTTCCACCCCAAAAATGTGCATGCACTTAATTACTTGGGAAGAAATAGCATACTGGGAGTATAAAATCAATTACTCTCTTGAAAGCATCATATTTTACACACTGCTTCTTAATTATTTTATACCTGTTGCTTGAACTTAACGCATACCATTCATAATGAGTACTGAATAATTTTACCTGCAAATTTACTTCCCCTAGTTTATTTAAGGAAAAATGTAGCTTATTGGCATTCAGGATAAATCAAATTATTTAAAATTAATTAAATGACCATAATGTTTCATACATAGCCAAATTAAGAAGATTGCTTTCTTCTGCAATTTCTTTTTACCTTATGTAATGAATTGTATATCTGACCCCCCCCCCTCCCCAAGGAACTCGTTGGCCCACACCCCAGATCTGCAAAATTATCCATGCACTTGTTTGGAAACTAAGGGGATTATCTTCCCTAAAAATGCACAGAAACACAGTGACACACAAACTCCAGACTAGGCCTTAGCCTTAGTATTACATCATTGTTCCTCTGTTTGTGAGTGAAGCAAACCAGTTTTTCACAACTTCATGTCCTGTTCTGAACACAGCTACCAAGGCTGTACCTTCTGTTTTATTTCTGTTATATCTACTCATTTTCCTGTCAGCTGCAGCACATTTCAGGACCTAGTGGACACTTGACTCCTCACTGCTACCCAGAACCAGGCCCTTGATGCCAAACAGCACCTGCCACTCAAACTTACTGGATGAGATGAAGCCATCAAAATAATTTTCACAGACTTGTTCTTCTCTTCATGCATCTTTTGAAATGTTTTTCATAAAGACAGGAAGAACCATACTCTTAGCTGTCAGCTATAATTCACTAGCTAATTGCTACATTAAAACACTTGGATAGGAGCCTTAAATAGACCTATTTGCTTATATTGATTAGTATGATAACTACTTTTTCAAACAGCATTCTGTAGAATATATCCCTTTGCTAGTCATACATGACTCATCTGAGTCATTCATATCCATATAACCACAGTGGATTAAATGTTCCTGACTTCAAGAATGCTAAAATAACTCACTGTCAGTTCTGCCTTATTATGATTCCTCTAGTATGTTATGTAGGAGTTATGCTGTCAAAGCTTTTAATTAGGATCATGGGAAATTTTATAAAAATGACATTTAAAATTGCAGCAGCATGCAGTCATAACAGAACTAATTACACTGCAGAAAGCTTTCTATACTTATTTTGCAAAGAAAATGTAACAAGTATAGTTTGTCAATGTGTAAAGCAAACTCAAGCCAGATAATGTTCCTAATTAACATTAGTCTTTGTATTATTTGTCACTGTATACAAAATGACAAAGTGTATAAAAGGTGCACTCTCTCAACAATGGAGAAACTTTACATAATTGGTATTTTTTAAATAATGAAGCACAATGGTTCCACACAGCAACACACTTTAATTCAAAATTGGTAAGCGCTTTCACGGATTATCACCGCTTCATCAGACCCTACAGAATAAAGACAAAATGCAGTTAAATAATTATTCAAATACTAATGAACCAATAAAATGCTACATTGTACTCAAGCAATCAAAAATATAGATCAATCCACATCAATGCATCTGCAACACCTACCAGAATATTTAAAAAACATATGAAGACAGAAATTCCCACTTATACACATACTACATGGGACAATCATATAATATAATAAATATGCTTATAAGATAAAATAAATTCATATAGGTACATCCAATACTGAACAAAGACCTAAAATTAAATAAAAAGTATATGCATATATCTAAAATATATATGTAAAATATAACTAATAAAGCTGGAGTATTGTGCCAATACCTACAACAGCATGAGCTTATTTCAATGTTTGAGAGCTCTGCTCTCAAAAAAGGTTTCAAGGAAACCCTACTATTCAAGCCAGGTAGCTTATCGGCTTGAAAGAGGAGTATCCATTTTTGTTCAATAGCTTCAGTGTTGTTCCTAAGATCACCCCCTCTCTTGTTGATATATATAATTTCCAGGGCTAAAAACGTAAACTTATGTGCAGGACCTTCTTTAGCCACATGCATGGCCAGAGCACTACTATCCTTAGCATTTCTAATATCTCTTAGATAGATGTTCCAGGATTCTGTCCTTAAAAAGTCGATTAGTCTTACCTACATAAAAAGAACAGCATTCAGTGCAGTAACAAAAATAGACCACATTTTTCATCTGACAGCATAGAATGCTCCATCTATTTAAACCCCAAGTGCAGATGTACAAACTGACCTCCCACATGAATATATGTACAAGCCATACATCTCCTACAGGCATACGTACCAGATCTATCTGACTGGACATATTTCTGAGAACATAAATGTCTATAGCATAGATGGATTTTTAAGGATCTATTATTCCTGAAAGTAAAACTGGGTTCATTGCCTATCACTCCTTTCAGTTCATGAACCATAGAAAGGATATCCCCATTATTCTTAATTACTTCACACACCATGTGTATATTACTTGCAAAGGATAGGGGCATCCTAATTCTATCCTTGTCATCGGTTCTTGTGTTCAGTGTAGTAGTCACATTGGTTATATCAGATCCCCGAACATCCAATGGAGTGTTACTGTAGTAAGGTCTACATCTACCCTTTCTTTCCTTCCAGGCTTCTTTTATCTGGAAATCAGTTACACCAGCTTTGTAACCTCTATCCATAAATTCACTCTTTAGTGTAGTTTAAGCTGAGGTCAATACACTGCCGTCATTATGTAAACGCATAGTGCGAAAAATCTGTCCTTTTAGCACATTCAACTTAGTATGTTTGGGATGCATACTCCCATTGTGCAACACATTATTTTTCCTCACTATTTTCCTGTACATAGTAGTAGAAACAGAGCACAGATTATCTCTATCTAATCTCACATCCAGGAATTAAATTTCTTTGGATGAGTATTTGTAAGTGAAATAAAAAAACTACAAATACCATTAATATATTGTAGGAATTCAATCAAACATTCTTCTGTATCGTGCCATAACAAAAAATATCATCAACAAAGCATTTGTACCATATAATCGAGGTATAATACACATTATTAGAAAGAACATTATTAAGTTCCCAATGTACCAATGAAAGTTTGGCATAGCTATTGACACAGGCAGTGACAAGGGTGGAGGCATTGTTGTCCTAGATAAGGAATTGTACATCAATAATATGATGAACCATCTAGGTGATATGACAACTTATACACTGATATCCCCTATGATATTGAAAGGTGTGATAGAGAAAGTCCAATTTTTTTGTATTTGATTTACTGGTTTCTGAAAATATCTCTGAATCTTTGTTTGAGTACTTTAAGGTTGAGTTTCCTGTGATTCCTATGCTGTATGGTCTACCAAAAGTGCACACAAATTTGCACAACCCCTATGCGTCCTATTGTGTCCAGTAAAGTTTGGGCCACTAAGCCACTTTCAATATTTGTAGAGGAGAACCTGCATTTATATTTGAATGAATGTGACACTGTTTTAAAAGACACTAAGGATTTTTTGAATGACCTGAGTAGACATTTAGAACCATTAACTGATCCTTGTTTTTTGTAACTCTAGACACAGAGTCCTTATTTACCGTTATTCCTAACAACTGGGGGATAGACAACATAAGGGAACTGCTATGTAGTTGGAATATATGTGAAAGTAAGGTCAGGCTTATATGTGCACTTTTGGAGATTATCCTTGAGTACAACATATTCATTTTTGGAGATGACTATTACATACAGAAGATTGGTGTAGCTATGGGCACTGCTTGTGCCAATAGATATGCCAACTTTTCATTGGTACATTGGGAACTTAATAATGTTCTTTCTAATAATGTCTATTATACCTCGATTATATGGTACAAATGCTTTGTTGATGATATTTTTTTTGTTAGGGCACGATACAGAAGGGTGTTTGATTGAATTCCTGCAATATATTAATGGTATTAGTAGTTTTTTGAATTTCACTTACAAATACTCATCCAAAGAGAATGAATTCCTGGATGTGAGAGTAAATAGAGATAATCTGTGCTCTGTTTCTACTACTATGTACAGGCAAATGGTGAGGAAAAATAATGTGTTGCACAATGGGAGTATGCATCCCAAACATACTAAGTTGAATCTGCTAAAAGGACAGATTTTTCGCACTATGCATTTACATAATGACGACAGTGTATTGACCTCAGCTTAAACTACACTAGAGAGTGAATTTATGGATAGAGGTTACAAAGCTGGTGTAACTGATTTCCAGATAAAAGAAGCCTGGAAGGAAAGAAAGGGTAGATGTAGACCTTACTACAGTAACACTCCATTGGATGTTCGGGGATCTGATATAACCAATGTGACTACTACACTGAACACAAGAACCGATGACAAGGATAGAATTAGGATGCCCCTATCCTTTGCAAGTAATATACACATGGTATGTGAAGTAATTAAGAATAACGGGGATATCCTTTCTATGGTTCATGAACTGAAAGGAGTGATAGGCAATGAACCCAGTTTTACTTTCAGGAATAATACATCCTTAAAAATGCAGCTATGCTATAGACATTTATGTTCTCAGAAATATGTCCAGTCAGATAGATCTGGTACGTATGCCTGTAGGAGATGTATGGCTTGTACATATATTCATGTGGGAGGTCAGTTTGTACATCCGCAGTTGAGGTTTAAGATAGATGGAGCATTCTATGCTGTCAGATGAAAAATGTGGTCTGTTTTTGTTACTGCACTGAATGCTTTTTTTTTATGTAGGTAAGACTAATCGACTTTTTAAGGACAGAATCCTGGAACATCTAAGAGATATTAGAAATGCTAAGGATAGTAGGTGCTCTGGCCATGCATGTGGCTAAAGAAGGTCCTACACATAAGTTTATGTTTTTAGTCCTGGAAATTATATATATCAACAAGAGAGGGGTTGATCTTAGCAACAACACTAAAGCTATTAAACAAAAATGGATACTCCTCTTTCAAGTCGATAAGCCACCTGGCTTGAATAGTAGGGTTTCCTTGAAACCTTTTTAGAGAGCCAGAGCTCTCAAACATTGAAATAAGCTCATGCTGTTGTAGGTATTGGCACAATTCTCCAGCTTTATTAGTTATGTTTTCCATATATATTTTAGATATATCCATATGCTTTTTATTTAATTTTTGGTCTTTGTTCAGTATTGAATGTACCTATATGAATTTATTTTATCTTAGAAGCATATTTATTATATTATATTATATGATTGTCCCATATAGTATGTGTTTAAGTGGGAATTTCTGTCTTCATATGTTTTTTAAGTATTCTGGTAGGTGTTGCAGATGCATTGATGTGGATCGGTCTATATTTTTGATTGCTTGAGTACAATCTAGCATTTTATTGGTTCATTGGTATTTCAGTAATTATTTAACTGCAGTTTGTCTTTATTCTGTATGGTCTGATGAAGCGGTGATAATCCGTGAAAGCGCTTACCAATTTTGAATTGAAGTGTGTTGCTGCATGGAACCATTATGCTTCATTATTTTCTACTAGTTTTTCATGTTTGGTTCCGGTTTAGAGGTTTGTACTTTTTTTTTCCTTTTTCTGATAATTGGTATTTTTCCTTTGCAAGCTAAGTAGTATTTCCAATCAACTTTGACTGATCTTTACTCTCTGAAAACACAGACACAATTATACATATAACTCATAGCTACTTTTGATCGTTACACCATAATTATTAAAATTATCTAGTAATTTATCATCGTACTTAAGTATATTGCACTTTAGACTATGACCTGCAAGTGAAAATGGGTTCAATATGCATGCATAGGCAGGTATTACTCTTCCTGGAAAACTGCTTAATGTAACCATGAAGAACATGCTTCAATGTTATCATGTCAGGAAAGTAGGAATTTATTAAATTGTAAGTAACCATATAATCAGCTTTCAGCTGCAGGAAGTCAATAACTACTGATAAGTAGGACAGTGCCCCCTCCCCCCCTCACACACACTTCTTTTTCAAAATGCAGTTCAAATGAAATACTCAGCAGAAAGTGCTAACTATAATCACCCCCAAACCGGATGGTATAGTAGCTGCTTTCACTAGCAGAAACTCTTGTTAGTGGGAGTACACTGAATTCTAAACTAAATTCTAGGACTGTTTCCAGACATACCGCCTTGTACTGTTTTAATCCAATATTCAGACTGATATAGTTAAGTTTCTTCCCATGTATTAATGTCTTAAATATGAATGTTAAATTAGGCCTGCCAAATCCAGCATAACTGATCTCACTTTTATCCCAGATTTGATTCAATAACAGAACACAGTTGTAAACAACTTATTTTTTTCTATATTTCATTTCTTAGACAATTAAGTCCACAGTGTGCAACTGTCTAATTTCAAGGGTATTTTAGAAATGGAATGAGAGCAAAATATTCAGAAAATAGGACTAGATCAACCAAGAATCAAATGTGCAGTGAAATTAAAATCCAGTCTTCATGGCAAGCGTGCAAACACTTTATTAAAATAAAAGCATAAGTAAAACATAAGATGAGTCCTTTCACACCTCTCACAGGCGATTCTTCCGATCTTTTACATAACTAACAAAATGCTACTCAAAACAATGCAGCAAAGCTTAACTAGGTAGAGCATGTGACCTTAAAACAGGTCTTAAAAGTACATTACCATTCAAGCCTTTATAGAAGTCATCTTGCAGCTAGAAAATCCACTTAGTCTTTGCACACTCAATCCTAGTTCTAATGTCAACTCCTTTCACATTAGAAGGAACTAATTCCAGAAATAAAAAAAAAATGAATGGGTATGATTATTCTCCACAACATGTTTCACTAGAGCATTCTTAGTATCTTTCTACAAAATATCATTATTATGCTCACATATCCTATCCTTCACTGCCCTGTTAGTTTTACTTACATAGTAGCAGCCACAAACTCTACATGTAGCAAGATAAACAGGATTTGTGCTTCTACAGTTAGTATAAAAGTTAAAATAATAAACATGTCCTGTTAAAACATTATCATGCCTACTCATACAGTTAATATAGTTATGCATATTGCATGACCTATATGGATATGTCCCTTTCATATCTAAGGTAATGCAACAGTTATTACCAAGTCATTTATAGCAAAGTAATTTTTTAAGAGAATGATTGTACTTGAAACTAAAACTCCATGACTCACCAAGAAGTCTTTTTGATTTCTCATCAGTAGTGAAGATATGCCAGTTCCTCCTGATCACGTCACAGATAATGTTAATATCATTTGACTAAGTTAAACAAAATCTCACTTTATTAACAGCTTCAGGAGCAGAAGGTATGGGTTCATTCCTACTGGAGAAATACTGTCTCACTGAGTTTCCCCTGTGATGAAGTACATCCTTTTGTGCTAAATCTATCTCTCTTTCAGAGTACCATTTTGAGAGAAATTCATTCCTCTGTAAGACAAAGGACTCAAACATAGTATTATCCTTCTTATTTAATCTAGCAAGTCTATAAAACTGACACTTCACCACATTTCTGTGGACATATTTTAAGTGCATGCTCTGTCTATGTAGAACATGTATTCCCTTACAGGGCTTTCTGTGCAACTTAGTAGTCAGACCTGAGGTGGTTCTAATAAAACTGACATCCAAAAGGTCAATGTTAATTTGTGAATATTGACATTAAAAATTCAAAAAATCAGTCATGCTATGTAAATGGATGTATTTTAGAAATATTGCCAAGGTAAATGACTTTATCAGAGGTATTCAGTAGACAAACAGAGACCAACCCGATGGAAATGAAATACCATATAGACTAACACTTTGAAAAATCTAATAAAACCAGGAATATCAGGAAGTTTGTGTTTTATTAGAGACTAAACCAATCCCTAGACAACAGGATGAAGCTTGTCAATGTTTCATTGCCTTAATCCTGTACAGTAAACTGCCAATTCTTCTTTTGGAATTTACAAGATATTCAGTCCAATAGCTAATCCACTCCAAGTACATGCATCATTAATCTTCTAACACTAAAACCGTCATGTGACTGTGCTTTGTGGAGACATGTCTCAGTCACATTCTCATGGAAGAGATGTAAGGGGAGTGAAGAGGATGATGCTAGAGGCCCATATCCCTAACTTTCAATGCAGATAAATGGAATGTGTAGCAGATCTCAGAAAATGTCCTTCTACAGAATATGCCAAGAAAATGATTTGTAACGGGTTCTTAAGCATAAAGTAGAACAATTTAAGGGAACCTTATGGTGGTCATTATGGACTAACAAGAAGAGAAATAATGAGATTTGCAACATTTTAAGCAAGATAATCAGCTTAAGATTTAACAGTAGTCATCACAAAGAGACCCTCACTTCCTGAAAGAAAGCCAGAACTGTCATAATGGAAGGGACTTCACTTTCTGAAAAAAAAATCAGAATTGTCCTTAGGAAAAGAATTTGTTCTATGAGTTAAACTATCATCATGGAAGGGGCTTCACTTACTGAAAAAAGCCAGAATCACGAGCAGCACATAACACTAACACAAGTGTAAAATCTTGTTTTTTTTTTTTTTTGACATTTAAATTACATACCTGAAGGAATGTTTTCAGAACAAAGAGCATGGAGGAAAATCAACTTAAATTTATTACAAGGAAAGCTTTCAGAACAAAGAGCCTGGAGGAAAATCAACTTAAATTTATTACAGCTTCACGCCTGCCAACAAATATGCCATAACCACTTTAAGTGCACATAGCATGTATCTCTATAGACATTTGCTAGGAATTTTACTATGAAAGCAACTGTTTCAGCACGTTAAATACTGTCCCACTCTTTGTAAGACATGTTCTTTTTCACAAGGAAGTTATTTAGTAATGGGCCAGACTGTTTACATAAATGGCTAGTTCGTCAGATGAAGTGTTAAACTGAAGTCCCATCCGCTTGCATGGGTAGTAGCTCAGATTGATGTAAAAGATCCCATGACGCCTATTGAACAGAGAATTTTTTGTTTATAAAACCCACACATGCTATTTATATAATGTTACACTATTTTACAACGTTAGTATTTGCTCATGAAATTTACAGTATTAACAATATTTATATTTTAAACATATATATGGATGTACAGTGCCATAACTCCTCCTCAATACAAGATTTAATTGATCATTATCCCCACCCCTTTTTTCAACAACACAAATGTTATCTTTTCCAAAATGTCAGCTAAAGTCCATCTTTTGTTAAGAAGACGAAGAAGAAGAAAAAATCATGTGAAACCAGTGTAGAAGAAAGAAAACACAGATAAAACACAGGATCCCAATGGTCAATAAGGCTGGTGATGCAGCTACAAAAAGGCTAAAACGTATCTAGCATATACACTGTTTATTCCCGTTTTCGTCAATGACTTCTTCAGAATAAAACAATCCAACAAACATCTCCATTTTATATGCACTCAAATAAGGACAATCAATGAAACAATTACATAATTAAATAAATAAATAATTAACATTTAAAATCCATAGGTCCTAAAAACCTTAAAAAATCAAATATTTTTCTGAAACCACCAATTACATATGTCTAACTTTTAATTTTTTTGTTTTTTAAAAACACTTTATATCAATAGACTCATTTAAACCTGGTTTCTTGTTGGCACCCAATTTAGTCTGCTATAAAGTTTCTTTCTGTTCAAGATGATTCCTAAAATCACCTCCCCTTAAATCAGTATTGACCACTTCCAATATGGAAAACATAAACTTCTTATACTTATCACATTCAGTGGTGTGTTTGAACAGTGCATTCTTCCCATCCTTAATTTTAATAGCGTAAATGTGCTCATGTATACGTTCTCTAAGTTTATGTGTAGTCATCCCAATGTAGAATGCTTCACATCCACTACATTGACCAATATATACTACCCCTTGTGTATTGCATGTACAGTATACAGAGACTCTAATGGTGTATTCAATGTGATTCAACAAAACATAATGGCCCTCTAATATGTATCTGCAGAAATTACAGCTGGAACATTTATACATTCTTTTTATTTATGACTATATTTTCTGCAGAACAGTTACTTGTGTCATTTTCTAACAATTTCTTAATGTTATAAATGTTCTTGTATACAAAGTTAGGTTTGACTCCAATAGTTTTAATTAACTCAGAATTTCCCTCTAATATCCTCCAGTTTTTATTAATAATATTTCTAATAACTGAACTGTCTACAGACACATCCAAGGTACAAAAAAAACTTGTCTTCTTGGGTGTCTGAACTTCTTTTAAACAATGGAATTCTCAATATATGGGGATATAAAGTATATCTCTTGTTGATAATTTCCTGACTTAAATTCTTAAGATAACTCTCGTCATAACCTCTGGCTAAACACATTTAAGTAATTAAGTTGAATTCAGCCATTAATTCATTATCACAGGTAGTCATTCAACTAGCCTGTATAAATTGTCCCTTTGGTATGTTTTTCTTAATGAAGTTTGGATGGTTACTACGGTGGTGTATGTAACCATTAAAAAAATTTATTTCCTATGAATTTTACTACTGAACACGTTTTTATTTACTTCCCATTTTAAGATGACATCTAGAAAGTTTACAATTTGCCCACAGTCACCCTTGGTAAACTTCAAAAAAACAGATTTAGTGTTGATGTCATTAATAAACTCCTCTACTGTTGAACCTGTTCCCTCAATAACAGAAAACAAGTCATCAACAAAACGTATGTAAAAAGCAACATTATATTTGCTCTCAAGTTTTTTCAAAACTGTAGTTTCCCAAGAAGCCATAACTGCATTGGCATATGCAGGGGCAGCTAGAGAACCCATTGCTACTACCTTTATCTGTTTGTAATAACTTCTAT
Source organism: Protopterus annectens (assembly GCF_019279795.1). Lineage (NCBI taxonomy): Eukaryota > Metazoa > Chordata > Ceratodontiformes > Protopteridae > Protopterus > Protopterus annectens. Next base: position 687,680,181 of record NC_056746.1, read on the forward strand.
CAAACAGAAAAAAGTTATCTAATACTAATTCCATGAGACCACATACAAAATTCCCATTGGAGTTCTGAAATGAATTAAATTCTGTTAAGAATTGTCTTAAAGCTTCAACACCTTTTGAGTGTGGTATATTAGTGAATAATGAAACAACATCAATAGTAATCAATATGTGCTTGTTGCTGTCATATTTAACCACATCTAGAAACTTTCTGAATTTATCTAAAACGTCCCAAGAGTCCTTAATATTGAACTTTATACCTTGTACTGTTGGATTCAAAATAGAATCAACAACTAAATCTATACCCTCTGTGACTGAATGTGGAGTTGAAACAATCGGCCTAAACGGAGGGCTTTCTAAGTCCTTATGGACTTTGGGTATACCAAACAGCACTCCAACAAAAGGTTTTTCTACTGCACAAAAATTGAACATTTTCAGATGGATTTCACCCGTCATAAGAAAGTCATACAAAATAGAACATATTTTTTTATAACTGTCTGTGATAAATTTCATATCAACCCTTAAATATTCATCACTATTATTCAATAACTTTAGCATTGCATCTTTATATTGAACAGTAGTCATTATTACCATATTACCCCCTTTGTCACTTTTCATGAACCTAAACTCATTTTTATTCCTCAACTCATTCAATGCTTTCCGTTCACTGGTAATAAGATTGTTGTACCAATATTTATTATTTTTATTCAAACTTTCTTTTAATTCTTCCAAACAAATTTCTTCAAACACCCCTATAGTGGAATTTAACAGCGGTATAAAACAAGAAAGTTTCAAAAATGGATTAGTGTCTTTTACTATGTCTTTCAATAAATATTGTAAGTTCAGTTTACATGTAAATTATCTCAATTCTTTAGCAGTTCTGCTAAAATCTGCCCATTTTGTGGGGACAAAATTAAAACCAAATTTAAGAACTTTTAGTTCCTCGTCAGATAATTAAATTCCTGACAAGTTAATAATACTGAAATTGTCAACACAGTACCTCATGTCTCGTCCGTTGATGAATCTGATGTCATTTGACCCCTGGTTCTTATAGTCCTTGTTCTCACCATTTTGTTGTCCTTTTTGCTTAAAAAAAACTTCAGCCGAGTTCCATTTGCATTTTCAGTATGATTCGCTGAACTCTTCTCCATTTCCCCAGAAATCCATTGTTCTCCTTCACTACTTCTACCACCGACTGAATCTGGAAGACAACCGATGTTGCTGTCAACTCTAAAAAACTTTGTCACTAGCCCTGATGGTTTTGATTGGTTGTTCTTCCTTGACTTATTTATAGAGGTCCACACTTTCCTTAAGGTGGTCAATTTGTTTTTGGACAAAGTTTGGGATGGATTATCATTTGAGATGTTTCCCTTACTGTAATTAGAAGGCAGAAATGAGTCAAAAGCAGTTTGATTATCATATGCCGTAACGTCCCTCAATAATTTATTATGTTTCCGAACAATAACTTCATTCTCATGTTATTCTACTTCCATCAGCACCTGGTCGTACATTGCTTCGTCACTGAATTCAGTTACCATAGTGCTGGCTTCATGATCTACCTTCAAAATCTCCTCTTTTAAATTGCCCATTTTATTGGTGTTATATCCCATCAATAATTTCAGGAATTGCAACCCTGAATTATTGAAAAAATTAGTTAGTTCACTGAAAAAGGGTTCGGTTGTTGTTACCTCATTTGGACATTTAAAAAATCTCAACCCTTTTGGAACAATAGACAGTTCAATGCAACATTCAAAGTAATGGTTCTCCAAATCAAGAGAACGGTACTTTTTTATAGCCTGGACAATTCAGCACATTTATTCCGATATTCTTCCATCTTAACTCTGGTGATTTTATAATCTGCTCCTGAAAATGGATCAGATTTATTGTCAAGAATGGAATAAATATTGTGGTACTGTAATTGTCTAAGATCATTCATATGCCCTTGTGCTGTGTCTGTGTTACTTCCAGGTTCCTTGGTGTTCATTTCCACCACTGTCATTTGTTCATCTTCAGAGCTAGACAAAGTCTCATGGTCTCCAATATGTTTAGAGACTAGTAGTTTCAAAGTTTTTTGTATGTCATTCATAGAATGCACTAAAATCCGTAATAAACCTGAATCACTTGTTGAAGGTGTGGGATGTACACTAACATCCAACAGAGGATCCACCACTGCCTTGGCCATCAGGTACATGTGAGAATAAAACCAAGAAAAAACATGTGAAACCAGTGTAGAAGAAAGAAAACACAGGTAAAACACAGGCTCCCAATGGTCAATAAGGCTGGTGATGCAGCTGCAAAAAGGCTGAAACGTATCTAGCGTATACACTCTTTATTCCCACTTTCATCAATGACTTCTTCAGAATAAAAAAATCCAACAAACATCTCCATTTTATATGCACTCAAATAAGGACAATCAATCAATTAAACAATTATATAATTAAATAATTAAATAATTAAATTATTAACATTTAAAATCCATAGGTCCTAAAAACCTTAAAAAAACAAATATTTTTCTGAAATCACCAATTACGTCTAACTTTTATTTTTTTTTTTAAGAAACACTTTATATTAATAGACTCATTTAAGCCTGGTTTCTTGTTGGCGCCCAATTTAATCTGCCATAAAGTTTCTTTCTGTTCAAGGTGATTCCTAAAATCACCTCCCCTTAAATCAGTATTGACCACTTCCAATATGGAAAACATAAACTTCTTATACTTATCACATTCAGTGGTGTGTTTGAACAGTGCATTTTTCCCATCCTTAATTTTAATAGCGTAAATGTGCTCACAGTCATCCCAATGTAGAATGTTTCACATCTGCTACATTGACCAATATATACTACCCCTTGTGTATTGCATGTACAGTATCCAGGGACTCTAATGGTGTATTCAATGTGATTCAACAAAACATAAGGGCCCTCTAATATGTATCTGCAGAAATTACAGCTGGAACATTTATACATTCTTTTTCTATTTATGACTATATTTCCTGCAGAACAGTTGCTTTTGTTAAACAAATCTTCTCTTAATCTTTTATTTCAGATTTCCTGTATCACCCAACACATTCTTTTATCAAGTCTTTCCCTCATATCAAAATATTCTTTCCCATAATATCCATATAAAATTATATTCATGTTTACAGCTTCTGCTTTTTTATGCTTATTAGAATATTTCTTTACATACCCGATCACATACTATCTTTGTTTTTTCACATCTTAAACGCATGTTCTGCTGTTTCTATTTGCAATATATAGACAGCCTATCATGCATTCTCTTATATAACATATTTCATTTTACAGGTAACTTGTTAGTCGATAGTCTCCATAAAAAGTCCTGACCTATCTTAACAGACCAAAATCTTGGCTTTCTTTTCCTTACAGCCTCAAGTATCTCATTCCCTATTTCTTCCCAAAGATTAATTAATAAAAGTTACACATAACTCTGTGATACTATTCTTTCCCATTTTCTATTTCTTCAGTATTTATTTTCCATAACATTTTTTTCTGGTATTCTTTAATGTCTTCATTCATAAACTCCTTTACCCTTTTTCCTGCTTTCCCTTTATCTCAAAATGCCCCACACTTAACTTCAAAAGTTTTGTAATTACGGTATTTTGTCTATGTTTCTACATCCCAACATCTAGTATAAGTGCAAAGATGCCAAATGCACAGTAGGATGCAATAATCCATACTTTTTCTTCGTCCAGACAAAGAATTACCCTTTTTACTGGGTTTACTTTTGATCCTTGTGTGACACTAAACACCAACTGCATTATTTTTTTTTTTTTTTTTGTAACTGGATGCATATATACACTTCCTATACAGACTCCCCTGCCTAAAACAAAGGAATTAATCAAACATGCTTTCTTTTTAAATGATAACTTAAAAGTTTTCCAGAAATTATTTATTCATTTTATTTTTTCCTATCAACTGTTTCTACTGACTTCTTTCAGTTTATCAAACACTATTTCAAGTAACTCAATTTTTGATCAGAAAAGTAAATATCTTCAGTTTTAGTTACATGACCTAAACCCATACTTTTCTCTTCATTCAGTTGTAATCCAGTTTTCTTTAAGTATCATTCAATGATATCACATTTTTTCGCCTAACTCCCATTTGTTGTAATAGTTATGCCATTATTAGCATTAGGTAAAAAAAAATGAGAACCCTCAACCTAGTCCTATAATCTATATGCCCCTTCACCCAACATACTACTCATAACACAAATAATAGTATTAATCACTAAAGAAAATAATACACTGTTCATAGGACAGCACTGCAGTATACCTCTCTTCACACACACATCTGCTCAGTAGACCATACAGTAACCATTACTCTAACTCATTTATTATTTTATGCCCTCTTTAATAAGTTCATTATTTTTCCTTTAAGCCCATATTGCATTAACTTCTTCTTTCGGCTTTTCCCAGTTAGGGGTTGCAACAGCGGATCACCTGTCTGCTCATGATTGACAGTAGAGTTTTATGGTGTTGAGTTGTCAGCCCAGCACCCAACCTTCCACGGAAGGCACACACATGCACACACTCATGCCTAGGACCAATTTAGAGTGTCCAATCCACCTACAGCATGTCTTTGGGATGTGGGAGGAAACCAGAGCACCCAGAGGAAACCCACGTGACCACAGGGAGGACAGGCAGACTCCACACAGAAGGCACCCCAGCCGAGGATCGAACCAGAGAACCTCTTGCTGTGAGGTGACAACGCTAACTGCTGCACCACCATGGCTGCCCTCCCATATTGCATTAACATTTCCCATAAATATATATGAGTCACACAATCAAAAGCCTTGCCTATGTATCCACTATTAAGTTAAAACCTTGCTTATGTATTGACTATTAACTTGGTATGACTCCCTCCATACAGTATATAATCTCTACCTCGTTTACTACAGTTAATAACTCAGGACTTCTTCTACCTTTCAGTCCATACAATTAGGTAACATTATTTCATGCGTAATGTTCTCAATCCTCATTTGTAATATTTTCATTAATATTTTATAGTCTACATTATTCAGTGTACTCGGCCTCCAGATTTTATACCTTTTTCCATATTAATACTTCCACATTAAATAATTTTTTGCATCTGATTTTCAAACTGTTCATTTAATATTTCAGCAAAAATAAACTTTTTGTTAATTATAAAATTTCTATATATGCCATAAGGTATACCATCCATCCCTGGTGATGAGCCCCCTTTAATAGCTTAAGCATGGTATCTAATTCTTCCAAAGTAATCTTACAGATTTTCAAATGTTTCTACAGAAAAACCCTTTCTAGCACATATGTTACTACATTCAGCAGAGTTTTTTTCTATAAGCCTCCTTGACACAAATGTTCATGATACCCATAATATCTTCTTGATTGCACTTTATTTCCCATATTACTCACTTGTCATGCTTTAACTTTTTGCCGAACATAAGGACACTTGTTCCCTTCCCCTAACAAAATATTTTTGTTTATAAAATAATTCCTCAACTTTCCTTTTATTCTTCTTATAAATCTCTCTTTCTTTACAGAATGTCACTATTATTTTCTTTTAAATTATCAAACATATTTTATCTCATCTTTTCATACCCTTTTCTCTTCTTTCCCTATCTGCAATCACACCCATAGATATACATCTATGTACTTTTCTTTACATATAACCCATCACTCTGCCCAGATCTTACAAAAAATCACATTGTACAAAGTTCCTTCTAAAACTGTCCAATATGTTGATTCATTTCATGCATTTGCAACAACTTTTCTGATATTACTTTTATACTTTTCATTTATTTATAATATCATCATTTTGTTCAACTTCAATCCAAATACACAGATGATATGAAAACCTACTGACCGTAACATCACTTTTTCTAGTAAAATGGACAGAAATAAAAAAATAGTCTGTTTCTTTTTTCAGTAATGCTCTTGTATATATAAATGCCTTGTATTCCATAGTCTTATGCCACCCCACTTCATTACTTCCTGCAAATTAACACCAATTCACTTTTTTATTATTCTTCATAGCACATTTAAGATATTCCATTATAAGTATGCTCAAGGTAACCATAACATAAATTAGTGTTTTTTCAAATAACTCTTCCCTTTTCTTAACATCAGTATATGCATATGCCCCTGTTAGTCTGAATACATTGTTTTCCCATCTGAGATCTACTGCAGTGAGTCAACCAGTGAAACAATGTGAATGACTAATATTTTTACTCCATCATTAAACAAATATACTACTCCTGAACTTCATTCAGTTAGTAAATTTCATACAATTGTGTGTCCCCATAATTTTTTCAGCTTGCATTCTGTTATTAAGAGGTATAAATCTTATGACTTGTAAACAGGTCATATCAGTACATAAACCTGAACACCATTTTGATATTCATAATCTTCTGAACTTTACAAGACTTTTGACATTAATTGAGACCAATATAACATTTTTCTGTCCCATTTTTTAACTTTTAAAGGAATATTTTAAACTTTAATTTCCTTACACTTAACCTTTTTTTCCCTATGGTATTTTCTCTCTCAGGTTTAATCAGTACCTCCACTTCCCTTTCTTCCTTCTGACTGTCCACTTTACTGTTCCATAAGCATGTTAAATGTCTCAGCTTGAACTTCCTATAATCCTAAATGCATATCACTTTCTTGAACAAAATTAACTTCAGCCTCTTCATTCACACCCTTTTCTAATTCACCCCTATTTGTTCTATAATTACAGCGTTCACTTCTTTTGATAACTTCTACACTTTTCATTTCTACTGTTGTACTTTCTTTTTGTGTACAGTCAAACCAAAAATTGCCTTCCTATCCATGCATCTTGCATTATTTTGCATTTATTCATTGTATGACCCATCTCTCCATATTAGTTGCACTTAACCTTTTTATAGTCTTCAAATAAATGTTATGTGCTCCCACGAAAATGACAGATTTTTTATTCCTTTAAAGTACCTGTAAAACTTTCCACAGATATCACATTAGGTAAATGCTGCAAAACATCCTGCTTTTGTTATCCAGCCACCATTCCATACATTTCGTTCATCTGTTGTTTTCTTAATTATTTTCCATTTGTCACAATATTTAAGTAACACTTCTTTAATTCTTCCTTTTCTATGACATTGGTTCTGAATTGCCTCTCCACACATTTGCTTTGTACCACCCATTATGGTAGACCAGTTCATGAGTCCACAACATTCTATGGGCTGGATTCACGATGGCTTGCACGGAGTCTACGAGTAGAGTAAGACTCTATGCAGCCATTATGTCCGACGAGCGATCCACGAACAGCCTATAGGGGCATGTAAGAGAGCTCCTAACATGTCTCCTACACGGAGAGGGCTGTGATATGCAAATTACCTCACTTGCAGCCGAAAGGCATGCAAATGAGGTAAATTTGTGATCCAGGAAGCAGAAACCTGTCCAAGTATGAGACGTGTTAGCTGCAGAAATGTACTCAGTTGACAACTGAGTACCATTCTGCAAAGAGCACAATGGAGCCTTGTCAGCTCCAACTAAAGATTTCATATGGTTGAGGAAGCATGCCAATGGCCAAATATACGGCCATTGGAAAGTTTCCCTGATGCAAAATTAAAATAAAAATATTTTTTTCAGCGATTTCCGATGTTTAAGCATAGCACAGCCCTGCGCAAATGGGGTGCGCTATAAAAAATCATAAAATAAGGCAATAAAAGCCACAAACATGGAATTTATGAAAATTGTCAAATTTCAATGTAAGGGAATAGCAGGTTGAAGACAACATGGCCACCGAGTAGGGGTTGCTAAGGGGAGAAGCCCAGTCTAAGACATGTAACCAAGCATTAGTAGGCAATCCTATGTAAATGAGTGTTAGGATAGTGAATCGCACTTTTACATAGCAAATGAGCACAGTCAGTGGAGTGTAGGAGTAGGATATGGGGAGGAACAGAGTAGGAGATAGGTGACATCACAGGGGGGTATGTATGAAAGTAGTGCAGCTCATTGGAGGACAGTGACACCTGTTAGGTGTCAGACATCATGGAAAGAGGTGTGTCAACAGGTAGGCCAGGGAAAGCCAAGAAATGGAATATGTATACTGTGGATAACACCAAAGGATCTTGCTGAGTGGGTATGCGCATGTATGCACGCCTGTAACTTGAGTATGACAGACTGCACGCGTGGAAGTGTGAATGCACGTGTTTAAGCCGGAGTAAGCATGTATAAGGCTGTTTAAAGACCTGTAAGTGCATTTGCGCTGGTGTGCATGCGTTTTAACCTGAATAAGCAAGTTTTAGTCCGTCTAAGCATGTGTGCGAGCGTGTGAGCTGCTGTGAGCGTGTTTGCGCTTGTATGCCCGTCGCTCCCCCTGAAGAAACAGAAAGGAAAAAGGAAGTACAACAAATAGCAGGAAGCTACCAGGTGATACTAGTAGAGCAAGCAGGTGAAAACAATACAAATCAGGCAATAACACAGGCAGAGCACTAGCCTAGCCCAGCCCAGCACTTAAAACTCTGCAAACAACAGTGCAGTTTGTTTCTCACAAGAGACACTGAAACACTGGAGTATGCTACTAGAAGTGAAAACTGAAAAAGCTTCACTCAGCAAAAAATGCTAGGGGCTGCCATTGCTGTTATAAGATGACATATACAACATGCTGAGGGTGGTGACAATGCAAATGCTGCCGGACAACCCACAGTGAGGAGACGGAGAAGAGTGTACAGGCCCAGGGTCACCTACCAGGGGTTACATGAGCTGGAGTTAGTAGAGCGCTATAGAGTGGACAGAGACCTCATGCAGCAAATTGTGGAGCTGTGCAGGCCACACCTCACACACAGAACCAACAGAGGGGAACCCATCCCAGTGGAAACCAAGGTATGTGTTGGCCTAAAAATACTAGCAACAGGTACCTTTCAGAGACCAACTGGTGATATGATGGGGATATCACAGGCATCAGCATCCAGGGTACTGCACCAGTTCCTGAATGCCATGTCAACACATGTCAGTGATCATGTATATTTCCCCAATTCCCATGAGGTATTGGCCAGCAATATGCGTCTCTTCCAGCAAATAGCAGAATACCCTGAGGTAGTGGGTGCAATAGATTGCACGCATATATGCATCAAAGCACCAGCCGGTGAGCGGGGTAGGGCCTACATTAACCACAGGGGCTTCCCCTCCATCAACTGCCAGGTCGTGTGTGATGCCCAGGGCATAATAATGAATGTGTGTGCTGGCTGCCCTGGAAGCTACCATGATTCCCATATCTGGCATCTGACGCAGCTGTACCAGACATTTGCCAATGGGGACATCCCACATGGTCACTTAGTGGGGGATGCTGGCTATGCACTGGAGCCGTGGCTGATGACACCCATCAGAAACGCACACACACATGAACAAGAATGCCATAATGAGGCGCATGCACAAACACGAAATGTAATCAAGCGTGTGTTTGGGTTGCTCAAGTCATGGTTCCGGTGCCTGGACACATCTGGTGGAGCCTTGCAATACTCACCAACTACATGTACCCAACTTGTCATGATATGTGCTATGCTACATAATATGATCATGCGAAAACAGCTGCAACAGGACCAGCATAGGCCTGGGCCAAACAGCCCCCCACCAGTGCCAAGGCCATCACAGGCAGATCGTGACTCGAAGGAGGAACAACCTGAGCCTGCCCCAGTAGGCAGACGGAGGCATGCCCAGTATGCCTTGGCCTTGGCAAAGAGGCAACGCATAGCACATATACTGGCTCAGTAGGAACCCTGGAAATGATACCTCTCTCTGACTTGCACATATAGTAAAAGGGATGCCTAACTTGACACTACCTGTTGCCAAACATGTATAGGGAATGCAGTATGTGCATCCGACATAGTTAGCCCTGCAGCACCACCTGAGGCATGATTGCCATGTGTTAAGCAATGTAAGGTAGTGCTAAACAGCATTTAGCACCATGTTGTATATGCAGACTTGATGACCTTCAGTAGCATCCTACCCTCACCAAACATGAGGCCACAATATGAAGACAAGATGATCAATTACAACAATTGGCTTAAGTATTGGTGTCAGTGAAAGGGGATTCAATGCCTGTCAGCCTGGATGAGATGCTCGACAAGACATGATGCTTTGCTAGGGATGGATTTCACCTATCACCTGTGGCCTATTGGATATTGCCAAAGGCTCTTGTCACCCCCATAGTGCCTTTTCTAGGTAAGGCTCAAAACACAAACCCACCTCCATAGGTATCACAAGGGATAAGAAAGTATAAGTAATGCTACTCAATGCCAGAAGTCTAAACTAAAAGATGCATGCACTCCAAACACTCCTCAGCATGGAGAATGTTGATATCTGTGCAGTAACAGAAACCTGGTTCAAGGCTCCCAAGAGCACCCTAGCATTTGCAGGTACACCTCATACCGTGCTTTACAGCTGCAAAACATGGAACAAACTACAAAAGGAGGGTGAGTATCAATATTTGTCAAAGATACCCATACCCCCAGGTTGGTGGCATAGCATGAAGCATCAGAGACTACCCATGTGTAACCAACAGTGGGTAAAACCGCCTTCCAGTTCATAGCCTGCTACAGACCATCCTCCTAAACCCAGGAACCACACTTGGCTGACTGGAGAACACATGAAAATATGAAGATTTCCCCAAACACCATTATATCGGGTGGCTTCAACTACCCAAACATAGACTGGGAGCATTACCCTAGCTCCAACACCCTAGGCCAAAAGTTCCCAGAATTTATAAACCAAAATGCTATGGAACAACTTGCTACCACTCCCACAAGAGGGGAAAACATACTGGACCTGATCATCACCAACATGGGACTCTATGCCCAGGACCAGAAGTGTATCCCTTGCTGGTACGATCACACCAGATAGTAATCTCACTGGATATTCACATCCCCATCCTAGCCCATGGCCAGAAAACCACAGTGAAAAATGTTCACTAAAGCATATGTCACACATGTCAAAACTGAGGTGGAATCTTTCACTGCCCCTGTGTCTGTGTAAAATACGGGCCAGACCTCATAACCCTTTATAAACACATTCTATGAACACCATCAGGAATGCATGGATCATGCAATCCCAAATAAAACCAAGACCCAGTCCTCCAAAGGCAGGCAACCTGCTTGGTGGACCCCAGCCATAAACAAACCATACAATACAAGGAGGAAGCTACTATATGATAGATCCAAATCACAAAAAGGGAAGCCATCTCTGACCAGTATTATTGAAAAACAATGTCCACACATAAAATTGTCTAAGGCCATCTGTGAGATAAAAATCGTACAGGACACCAAGGATAATCACAAGGCATTCTTTACTTATTGTAGGAACCTGTGTGGGAATCCCCAGGTATGTTCAGAATTAGTTCAAAATGACAAACAATACAACAAACCCACAGACATTGCCAACATCCAAGCTGACAGGTTCATTGCAAACTCCCCCCCCCTCCCCACCAAAAGGGCAAATATCTATCCCAGCAGAGTGCTGGGCCCCTGACATTGCAGATGCGCAGGTAACAGCCAGCCTCTCCAAAGCAAAACACACAGCATCAATGGGACCAGATGGTGTCCTGGGCTGTGTCCAACATGAACCCCAAGCAGAATTGAACACACACATAAAACCACTGTTCAATGTCAGCCTTAACACATGATATGTACCCAAAGAGCAGTGTACAGCAACAGTGGACCCTCTCCACAAAGGTGGTGTCTCAACGGATACTGCAAACGATTTCCCCAGAAGCCTGACTAGGTTGGTCTGCAAAACTATGGAAAGGATCATCATGGACCTCAGAAATAAACATATTGGGGACACACAGACACTGGATCCTACCCATTTTGGCTTTGTTAAGGGCAGATCCTGCTTCTTAAACCTGGTTAAGTCATTTGAAACAGTCACCAAGGCCATTGACGAGGGGATGGTGGTCCACACAGCCTACCTGGACCTTGCAAAAGCCTTCCATACAGTACCCCACTTGGTCATCATAGATAAGATCACAAGCTTCAATAGAAACCCCTATGTCACTAGATGGGTTGCAGACTGGCTCAAGGACAGAACCCACATGGTCTGAAATGCTGGAGCCATGTCAGACCACAAACCAGCTACAAGTGGCATCCCACAAGGCTCAGTCCTGGGACCTCCCTTGTTTGGTATATATTTCTCAGAGGTACAGGCCAACACAGAAGGACAGTTGGTGAACAAGTTTGTAGATGACTGCAAACTGGGCGCCATAATCAACCCTCCAGCTGACACAAGCATCCTACAAAAGGGCCTCATAGAAATAGACAACTGGTGCCAGAGCCATGTCCTCAAGCTAAACACAAAACAGTGTATAGTCCTCCCCTGTGTCAAAAACTAAGTGCCCACAAATTACTACATATGTGGTAACCCATTAAGTATGGAAGAAGTGATAAGGGACCTGGGGACCCAAGTCGATAGCAATCTCACATTCGACAACCATGTGGCCAAAGTGTTCAGAGAAACATTTCATATAGCCCACCTAATCATGAAGGTAATCACATGTACATCAGTGGAGGTCATTGTGCCTCTTAACTAATCCCTCATCAGGCCCATAATTGAGTACAATGCCCCTTGTGGGATGTACCTTTTCAGACACCTGCAGCAGCTGGAAAGACCACAAAAGTACCTCACCAGGAGGATCAAAGGGCTGAAACACATGCCAGTCACTGCCCGGTTAAAGAAACTGCAGCTCCACTCAGTGGCATACTGCCTGCCCAGAGATGATCTGTGCCAGATGTATAAAGCCAGGTCCAACCTGGAATCGATGGACATGCCGCACCTTGGAAAATCAGAATCCCATCAAGCTATGCACTCAAGAGACCTGAACCTTAGGACTGAAATAAATAGGACATGCTGGAGTGACAGATCCATAACCCAGAGGATCCCCCCACTCTTGAGTAAACTCCCACTCCAGGTTAGCCAGAGTCCCTCATTGACTCTGTTCAAGAGGAATCCTGGTAAGTGGATGAGAGATTATAGGTTTACCCTGGCTATCACTTCTATGTCACTGTTAGCCAGAGGCACAGTATACTAACTATGAAAAATGTAATGGCAAACTCCACTTACAATGTGTGTCGAAAGCCAAACACACTCTGGCTAGGATTATAAATGCCCTAGGGCAGATAGACTAGTATGAACCTATAAACAGAATCACACACACCAAGTAGTACAACTGTGGTCACTGTGGAGTAATGTTTGCCAATGTCCACCCAAGTTGGTGAATACACAGCAATGTTGGACAAGCCTGGTTTAAGTATGCCATAGCTGAACAAAATGCAACATGCTCATAGTTGCCCTACTGGCCCTTAACTAGTCTGGTCTGCTCAGTATGAGCATTTACAGCAGTGATAGGACTCAAACCCATGATACTGTGCACCATAATGAAAGTACTGTACCACTACACCATTGCAGTGTTCAGCCAGTATGAGAGAATGTTGCCAAGTCTTTGCAAACTATCCCATGGAAACCCTGCAAGCACAGCATAATCCCTGCTGAGTTATGACACAAAGGAGTCTGGCAGTAAGAACACAACATGACTTCCAACACACGCAGCATTAATGTCAATATTGATCATGTTCACACACAACCACAAATGTAGTGGACTTCAGATCACAACATATGGAAAGGTCACACTGGGCATGCTCACACACTTGGATAAATGAGACACGTCAGGCAAGCCTGAACTGGGCATGCTCACACACATAGGCCATGTCTGAGTATAGCAGTCAGTCACACATATCTGGCAGTTGTATGTGTTAAGCCAGGAACCTCCCACAATCCAGCAATCCACCCTGTGCACACAGTTAAATGACAACAGACACATATTAATATATCGGAACCCTGTCATGATCAAACATGTTACCACACGTTGTTCACAGAAACTGGGAAAACTATGGCAATAAAGACCTGCAAACAGTAGCAGCAACAAATATTGTGCATCCCAAACATAAACATAGGTGCAGAGGGGAATACTAGGCTGTCTGCCCTGGGGAATTCATAAGCCTAGGCAGAGTGTATTTGGCATCTGCCTCCCCAGTAGAGTAGCCTACTGTGCCTCTGTAAAGTAGGTCACAGAAGGCACCCTTTAAGGCTACTTTGCTGTGCCTATGTCAAGCAGGGACAGAGTGGAGATCCCAGGGGTGAATTTGCAATTTCACATCCATGAGGCTGTATTTTGCTGGAAAAGGGTTGGTGAGGAGCTATGTCTAACTTTAATTGGGATTCAATTCCAGAGTGAGGGGAGCCTGTGAGTAATGAATCTGTCCCTCCAGCATGTCCTATTTATGTTTGTGCTGAGGTTTACGTCCCTGGAGTGTGTAGCTGTAAGGGTCTTGGATGTTATGAGGTGGAGCATGTCCATTATTTCTGGGTTTGAAATGGCTGTGTACGTCAGGCATAGATTACCTCTGAGTAGACATTAAGCAACTGAGTAGAGCTGGAGATCCTTTAGCTGAGCTACATAGGACATCTGTGTGTAGCCCATGATTCTCTTTGGGAGGTACTGTTGTGTTCACTGTAGTTGACCCAGGTGTTGGGTAAGGTACACCCCAAAAGGGGCATTGTAGTCAAACATGGTCCTGATGAGTGAGTAGTAGAGGGCCACAATGACCTCACATGAAATACATGCAAACACCCATGTGAGAAGGCGGGCTACACAAAGTTCTTAGCAATGACTCTCTGTCAGTGTGATCAGCAAAGGAGAGGTTATGATCTATCTGGGTCTGTGGGATATTGCTCTGTTACATAGTAGCTTCCTCCTTCTGTTGTACAGCTTATATATGGCTGGGGTCAAACAGACAGGTCTCCTGTTTTGGAGGAGTCATGGTTTTATGTGGGATAGCATGATCAATGCATACCTGCAGCTGCTCATACAATGCGTTTGTAAAGAATTCTGCAGATTGGTCTGTATTAACCTCCAGCACGGGGCCTCTGAAGTATTCCACCCCAGTCTTCACAAGTGCAAATTCTGCTTTCGAGAAATTCTTTACAGTGCTTTCCTTGGCTGGGTGTGGGGAAGGGATATGGATGTCCAGGGAAAGTTGAACATGATCTGATCTTAACAATGACAGTTCTACCTCTGGTGTGGAACATAGAGTCCCCATGTTGGTGATGATCAGGTCCAATATGTATTCCCCCCCCCCAGTGGGTGTGGTGACTGGTTGTGCCATAGCACATGGATTCACAAATTGTAGTGCCTGTAGGGTGATGTTGAGGGCTTGAGTAGTATCCCCAGTCAATATTTGTGTACCTGAAGTCAACCACTATAATGGTGTGTGTGAAGACCTTCATATCCGACACTATTCCCAGGAAAGCCAAGTGTGGTTACTGGATATGGGTGGGTGGTCTGAACTATACACCAAACCAAAAGGCAGTTTTGCACAATGGTAGGTGTATATGTATGGCCTGTCATGCTTAGTGCAGTGGGACCAACCCAGAGGTGTGTGTATCTGTGATGTATATGGATGCACCCCCTACTTGTGTTCTGTGTCACAAGTCCTGTGGGCATGAAGCATGGTATAGAACATAACCTGGCAGTGCCAGTGTGCATATGTGACCCTGAACTAGGTTTCTGTGAATGCTCAGATATTGTTATCCCCCATACTGAGGGATAGTTAAAGATGTACATTCTTCTTTGGAAAGACTGATTATGTCAACACCCTATAAATACAGCAGGAGAAGGGAAATCATCCAGTAATGCAAATAGCCCACTGTGCTAATGCATCTGTCTAAAGTATCATAACAAAGTTAGGTAGAGGTTTGAATCTTGCAAATGCTGTGTGTGTGTCGGGCGGGCAGGGGTGTGTGTATATCTGCAATCCTTTGTGAAAGGAATGGCCATTTTGAAGACTGGGATAACACACTAAAAGATGTACATTCTTCTTTGGAAACACTGATGATGTCAGCACCCTATATATATAGCAGGAGAAGAGAAATCATCCAGTAATGCGAATAGCGCACTGTGCTAATGTGTCTGTCTCAAGTGTCATAACATAGTTAAGTAGGGGTTTGAATCCTGCAAATGCTGTGTGTGGGGGGCAGGGGTGTATGTCTGCAATTCTTTGAGAAAAGAATGGCCATTTTGAAGACTGGGATAACACACTAAAAGATGTACATTCTTCTTTGGAAACACTGATGATGTCAGCACCCTATAAATACAGCAGGAGAAAAGAAATTAGCCAGTAATATGAATAGTGTGCTGCACTATTGCATCTGTTTCAGGTATCATAACATAGTTAGGTAGGTGTTTTAATCCTGCAAATGGTGTGTGCGTGTGGGGCAGGGTTGTGTGTATGTCTGCAATTCTTTGTGAAAGAAATGGCCATTTTGAAGACTGGGATAACACACTAAAAGATATACATTCTCCTTTGGAAACACTGATAATGTCAGCACCCTATAAATACAGCAGGAGAAGGAAAATCATCCAGTAATGTGAATAGCATGCTGTGCTAATGCATCTCTTTCAAGTGCCATAACCATGTTAGGTAGGGGTTTGAGTCCTACAAATGCCATGTGTGCGTTTGTCACACAGTTTGTGAATGTGTTGTGTGTTTTGCTTTCATTATTGTATGACATATTATTATAACAGTAATTGCCATGCACACATCAGGTATGTGTTTGCCACATACAGATATGTACCTGTGACCTATAATCATTCCTATGTGTGAAGCCTGCCCCATATGAATACAGTTGTTACCTTTGCCACCATGTGCTGCAGCTTACCAGACCTTAGGCCATACATGTAGGTTGGTGACAATGCAAGCTACTGCAGTGATCTGTGTCCTAGGCCAACTATGTGACACAGACCCATGAAAGCTTTGATAGATTAATGTGGGTGACGGTTCATGTCTGCAGTATATGTCAGACATGTTAAAACACAGCAAAGTCTGTGAGTGATGGCCATCTAGTGTAGGTGTATGGCAACTGTTGCCAATATGCATACAGACACCTTCTTGCTTAGGTGATACACAGAGGGACTGCAGAATACCTTTGGAAATGTGAATATCACAGGATAGACAAGATAACACCTGTCCACATGTACACACCATTACCCATTCTACATGATGGGTGCTGCCACCTACATGGTACTGTTGGAATACTATGTTAACTACATGCCGATGACAATGCCACAGTAGCATTACAGCAATATACCATGGCTTGGACAACAGGTATCTGCCCGTATGATACCCTTGTGGTGGTTAGGTGTGTCATGTGTAGAATGCATTGTAGGCCACTGTATGTATTTGCAGTCATGGATGGACATATCCATAGTGTGTTGGCATGTACATGAGACTGCTATATGCCAAAGGGTATTGTTCCCAGGGATGTGTGGGGCTCAGTAACAATGGCTACTGGTATAGTGTAGTACTGCAGGCATATCACTGACACCAGGTTCCTACGTCTGTGTATCAGTTGAGGAGACACCATGTAATGACTACTGAATGTCAGGCTAAGTAAGCTGTGTATACTACCAGAATGCAGACCATTGACATGTGGAAACCATATCACCCACAGCATACTGTCAAACCATGTCATGTTCCATGCTGACCATGTTCACAAATGTACACCTGCAAATCGGTGATGCAAACATCACACATGTACTGTCCACACCCCAACACATGCATGCACAGGTACACACAACAGCCATGTAGCACATGTGCAGACAGTACACTTTGGGAATTAACACTGGTGTATACAAAACTGCAATGACAAACATAGTTAATGCATCATGCATGCTCGAATCTACCCACAACAATATCATTACAATGTACTGTTAACAACATGATAATAATACTACAGTGCTATGTAGTCACCCTGTGCATCAGTACTATGCTATCCTGTTCCAGCATCAATGTTACAGATGGCAGAAGGTGGCACAGTTTCATCATATGCACAGGGTGTGTACTTGGTTTGCCAGAGTCTGCCATTGATACATCCAATCGACATGTATGTGTGTGTGTGTTAGTGAGGGACAACAGTACAAGATGGGGCAATGTTGCTGCGATGTGTGTGTGTATGTGTTAACCCTAGGTGTTAGCATTATGTGTGTGTGTATGCATGCACACAGTTCCACCATGTGGCTGCCATATACGGGTGTTTGTGGACAGCCACAGCCTGTACCTGCCAGGTCATACAGGTCACTGTCTCTGGCCACGGACATGGTACCTGTGCCTGGCAGGGGTGCTACGGACAGTATCAGGTACTAAGCCAGACTGGATACTGTCATCAGAAGGAGTGGGTTGTTGACTGGACACATTTCCCTGTTGGGACTTTCCAGAGCCATGTGCACGTTATCTTCTAGGACGGCCTAATGACAGCACAGACTCAGCATTGCTGGGGCTGGTACTGGCACTATGGGAGCGGCTGCGGGTTTGTTGTCATCCGCGACGACTGGCAGCTGATAATGTTGCTGGCAGATGTCCACATCGACGCCTCAACAGTCCTGCACTGTCCTGGCTCCTGGACATGTAGTTGTGGAACAGATCTAATTTGTCCCCCCAATGTATATCAATGACCTCGCTGATGTTACGGATGGCAGACGCAATGTCATGCATAGTGTCATTCATAGCAGTGTGATGTGCTCTAAGATCCCTCAAACCCTGTCTGGTGTACCGTTCCATACGTGCCTGTGTCTGCATTACAGCCCGGAACATAGCTGAGATTGATAGACCTCTGTGGGCACGTCTGACAGGGGCAGTACAACCACGGATGCTCCCACGAGAACCCCTGGACATCTGCCTATGTGGTACCATATCAGGAATATGGCCATGGCTGCTATGAGGGGATACATGTGCCAATGATACCACACTACCCTGGTCAGTGCCTACTGTATGCTGTCCCTCAGCTAAGGACATTGGTGACAATGGATGTATCGGCAGGATGACTGTGCACATTGATGGGGTTGACTGCTGTATACTGTCAGTTGGATGACCAACGACAGACCCTGTCACACCTCCCTGTGCCATTACACATGTATCATCTTTAACACTATCCCCAGCAGTGGCTTCAGGTTCCCTGCTGCACTCCACCAGAGCAACATCAGAACCTGTGAGAGGAAGATAGGAGACACAGTTTACAAATGTGAACACGATATTAGCACACAGGCACACATGCACACAGGCGCACATGCACACAGGCGCACATGCACACATGCACACAGGTGCACATGCAGTGGTGCGCTTGCACACATGCACACAGGCGCACATGCACACAGGCACACATGCACACATGCGCACATGCACACATGCACACATGCACACAGGCACACATGCACACAGGCGCACATGAACACATGCACACAGGCGCACATGCACACATGCGCACATGTACACATGCACACATACACACAGGCATACAGGCGGACATGCACACATGCACACATGCACACAGGCACACAAGCACACAGGCACACTCCTCAGTACAGCAGATACAAACACAGACACACCTGCAATCCAACACATACACAATACTGTTTTAGGGTGAGTGATCATTTCACAAGGAAAAACATCACTGCACACGTGTCAGCATGCAGGTTATGTGTTGCACAGGAACATTTTGTGCAAGTGTAGACAGCCCTTGTTAATAACAGTATACGTGTACTTGATGCTTGTGTGTAGTTGTTCAGTGATTGTCTCCACCCTGGGACACAATGTGTACAAGGACATTACAATGTTGTGCAAGGGTTACAAGCTGTGGGTGCATAGATTTGCACACACACACACACACACACACACACACACACACACACACACACACACACACACACACACACACACACACACACAAAACACATGACGGTGCTACACAATAACAGCTATGCGTACTTTTGTGGTCAGTGGAACTGGGTGTGGTGTAGTAACGTGAGCCATGATCAACATGCTTCTTGTGGTCAGTCAACAATAATAATGTGTGCCAAACAGGCAGATAGCATGCTGTACCTGAAGTGCAGTAACATGACTACATCCACAATTACACAGCCACTTGTTATATGGGTGTGTAAGGTGGCCAATAGTGAGCATTGCCTACCATGAATGCATTATTTGTTCCAGACTGTTGCACAAAGACATGATAGGCCTCTACCCCTCAGGTATATTATGTGTGCTGCGTAGATAAGTGGGATGCTGAAGGCTGGCCATACAGCAGATTTCATAATTGGACATGTGTAGCAGGCTAAGGTGTAGTGTGTATGCCAAACATGTGTGTGTTGTGTACATGTGTATCTGGTGTGCCTATACAATGTCCAGTACTGTGTTGCCACACATGTGTGTCATGCCCTGTGTATTGCATGTGAGTGAGGCAGCTACTGAGAATAATGGGGTATGCATAGTCTCACAGCAAACATGCACAACGTGCATTATGTGTAGGTGTGTTACATGTGCACACACTACACCTCCATATGACATGCACATGTCGTTAGCAATAGTATTGTTATTACACACTCACCAGCATGGATTGGCTGCCTTGCTGTCACTCCAGAGGAACCTGCAAACATATGAGAGTGATTGCCAGTGGCCACAACTGTGCCTTTGATACTGTGAGTATGATAAAGTACAGTAGTACAACAGGTGGCTTTCACAGGTGTACAGATTATGCTCAGAATATCAATCTTGCAGAAGACTGGGCAGGTTAACTGCTACACAAACAGTATACATCTCACACATGCATAGACTACCAGTACAGAGAACAGTAAACTACAGATATGGGATGTTACCTGCACACTCCATTTCAACATGCTGGGTGGCTCCAGCCTCCATGATGACACATGTTTGTGGATGTTCTTGTTGTTGGCCTGGAGCCACAACACTTAGGAGGTGCTCCTCCACACTGGTGGGGGGGGGTGGATAGGTACCCCACCACCTGTGGCAAGCTGTTGTCTGTGGATATCAGATGCACGCTGCTGGACATGTCTAATTAAATCACTGCAGTGATGGCGTACCTGCTCATATGTCCGGTTATGCATGCCTATGTCATTTACCCAACGGACAAGTTCTTGCCACAGTGCAGCCCTCTCATGCTGGTTCTGGCTGGTCCTGGAAAACAGCACAGAGTAATTATGCACCAGGCTCTGGTGGATCTCCTTATCCTCTGCTGCTGTATATGGTGGGTTTCTCTAATGTACCATCACCCTGGAAGGAAGGAAAAGAAAAATATGTGAGCAAGTCATGTGGCACACGTAATATTCAAATGTACTGATATCACTTCACTGCCATATATAGCATCTGTCTGTCTATCAGGGGATACACATGTTCGATACCACATATCAGTGCTCAGCCCACAACTGTCTGACAGTGCCTGCCACACTCCATACAACAAACTAGTATACACCAGCACTCGGCACACTGTTTGGGATACAATGCACAACCTCACATTGGGGTATGTATCAAGCTAATGGATGAAGAATATTGTCATCCCATGCAATGAATGCAATACACATGTACAGTTTCAATGGTAATCCACCCTATTCTTTGATGCCATACCCCTACCTGACATACGTGCACAGTTGTTACTAAAGCCAGCATACTGCTGTCACAGAGTATACATGTTGCCAGGTACACACACATACCCTGTAGCACACATGTGATTGCGGCCATGGTACAGGCATCATTACACACACATTACACATACATACAACACACAAATGTATGATGACACAGATGAGCATTAACTGTGTACCTTATAGTACTGTGTGCCCCTACTTATAGATACCTATGCATGAGGTATGTAATCTGTGCAGACTACAGGTAACACACCAAACAGTGTTACCACAGAATGTGAAC